>NC_057811.1:196487105-196779444 GCF_018294505.1 Triticum aestivum | reverse complement strand
GCGACTTGTCCTACGTGGCACACAAAATCAGCCAAAACGTGCCAAGATTCGTGCAGAAACTGTTGAACGGCGATGGAGGCGTGTGGTTGAGTTGGCTAATGCCCACACGTGTGGGCGTTATCTTTTTCGTTGATTTATTTTGATTCGACTGGATTCTTCGGAGATTGAGGGGATTTATGAGGAGGAAATCGCAAGAATTATCATGTCATACGATGGACCACATCCAGGACTAGTGATTGGACAAGGATTAAATGGGTTACAATTGACTACAAATTCATGATGGTGTGTGGCGGCAGGGATAGATCAGAAGATATATTAGACGCAAAAATTCTATACCTACGAACAACCTACGTAACCTTCCATAGTATCTCTTCTCTCCCCTTAAATTTAACTGGCGTGGGGCCGAGCCACTATTAATTTTTTTTAACTTGCCCAACCGCTATTATTAGACGTGTGTGGGTTGCCTTTGTTTCTGTTTTCTCCTTGTACCGTGGGAGGAGACGTGGAGTTTTTTTCCAAACTGTTACGTAGATGTACATTGAAATATCAGCCATCAATCTTTATAATTAACAAAAAAAATCAACGGATACAAAAGCATGATGGATGGAGAACTATGAAAGCTTCCGTCCTTTATTATTAATTAAGGTAAAGATATATGGCTTCTGCAAGCATCTCCATCATCATTATCAGTACATCCTATGCAAGTGAGTTAGGATACACTTGATACCAGAAAGGTATCTATCCTTAAAACTAACTACAATACATAATATCCAACAAAAGAGGGTCATGCTACAACAGCAGGATACATGGCTCAGTCTAGATATCACTACGAATCAAGTTGTGCATATTTGTTGTTGGCATGAACCACATCGCTGCATGTCGGGTTTGCAAAAGCCATTCATCGCTTGGAATCTTGATGCCTTTCACACTGAAGATTATCTAGCAACAAGCTGTGTCGACGAATCTCTAGATATGGTGATTCATGAAACACATGGTATGATGTGTAAACACAGTTACCCCTGGCAAATGGAAGTTGCGTAGCACAGTAATCATTGCCGGTGATATGATCGATGATTGGTTGGATGATCGAATAATTGAGCCCGAGGAACATGGAGTGGTTGCCGAGGCTGTAAACCCGCCTCCAGTTGAATACTCCTGGCCTAACAGAGCTGGGATCTTTCTCGAACACGAAGCAGCCATAGCCATCATAGTCACGAACGCCCCAGGCATTGTACTGCATGTGGTTTGATGAAATGGTTTGGTCAATTTGGTACGCGCGAATGAGCATCAAATGACCGCTGTCAGTTGAACGAGCGATAAACCACCACCCATTGACATGTATATTTCCAGGTCCTGGAATCATGAAGGCCAGCGCATTTGCGTTTGCTGCAACAAATCAAATTGGAGATGAAAAGGACAAAAATATACAATCATGTTCAGAGTATGTGTGGAATTAAGATTATTATAACAGTGACACAGATCATAGACAGAGAATTGCAATGCCGTGGTCATAATCATACCCCAAGTTAAAAAAATTAAGCCAATGGCTTTCATATTCTAGCAATATGTCATGGTTCAAACATCATGTAAAAATGAGAGGAAAACAGCTATGACAGGGCCTACCCATATTCTACCATAGCAATTACTATTGTTCTCATATCAATCTAACAATGACATGCGTGGTTATAAAAATCTTGGAAATGAGAGTAACATATAGCAATCATGAGGTTATACTCATAATATCTATTCTAACAATCATTAGATGCCAATTGTTCTCATATCAACTCTAACAATAACATGTGTGGTCATAAAAATCTAGGAAATGAGAGGAACATATAGCAATGATGTGGTTATAGACGTACTATCTATTCTAAATTACTAAAAACCAACAGGCAGTCGTATTCATAAGGTAAAGATGAGATGATATAGAACAACTACACGACGATAGATTCCACCAGTATAGGCAGCCAATCTGTGCGTCGACTGCGTAAATGATGCCATCGTGCACTATAGCATCAGACATAAATGGAGGCTCAACAGGATTGATGATGAGCCATAACCATGTATAGTGACCGGATTCCAGATAGACTAATCCCATGTCGAACAAGGCAATGAGCTTGTATTCCATGTAGTCTTCTGATGGTGTGGGAACTTCCCAGATTACAACCTTCAGCAAACGGAGGTCGCACCGAAAGCTCGACGTGTCTTGTGCGTAGTAGGTAGGAGTGTCCGGCGGGCCGCGAGGCTCGATGCCGGCGGTATCCACCGATGGAAGGGTGGTCTCTCGCTGGGTGTAGATATCCATGAGACGCCACAGACTACCGGTTTGGTGGATGAGGACGATCCAGTTGGCCTTCATGCCCGCCCAGTAGTGGCCGCGCATGCAGGACATGTGGACGGGTAGTGGTATCATGTCGAGGGATGCCACGATAACCTCCGTAGGATCGTCAAGTCGGTGTCTGGGCCACCTGCGAGGATCGGGCATTAGCAAGCAGGGTGTCTTGAAAAGGGTCGGCCAGTTGCAGACAAGTAGACGGTACAAAGACACCGAGCATGCGGCCAGACGCACAGTGCTGAGCAGGTCCATACGATTATAGATCTGCTCCAACAGAACATCGAGGAGGGAAGTCCAATCACGGCTCTGCGTGTCAGTCGGTTCTGCCATAGGGTTTTTTAGGGCGCTGAGTGATTGGGGTTTTCGGTGCCTGCGAGCGATCGGGGAAGTGGATACGGGCTGGCGAATGAAGAAGATGGTGTGTGTGGCCGAGCAGTGAGCGAGGGGGATATGGTACCCGCGAGCTACCAAGGAAGATGGCACGGGCGGGCGAGCAGTGAGCGGGAGGAAATGGTGTGCGGTCGATGATGGGGAAGAGAGGAGGAAGAAGAAGAGAGGAGGAGGAAGAGGGAAAGACGGGGAAGAAAGTGCATTAAATCTCAATTCTACTAGTACTACTATTAGGATATACCGTCCTTCGGAGTGTAAATAGTTAAGCCGATGACATGTGGGTCTACCTCAAGAGGGCTCATATGTTAGTTAATGGAAGAGAGAGGTGCGTAGGCGTATTTGCGGAAGTGTGCTCCACTGGCAAACATGATGGCAGTAATGGGTAAGGCTGATTTAGTAACACCAACACGCTAGTTGAGCTTATTAATTAAGTGTCCCATCTGCTGCAGCGTGTATTGTCACTTCACTGTGAAGACTAGTTGAATAGTTCTCTCTGACCGAGTTGGATTTCCGATCCCTATGCCTCTACTCTCATCATGTCCAACAAGATGAAACATTGGCCAAGGCACCCGGCACCAATAATGTAGGAGTACTGGTAGTATTTTGTGTCAAACTTTGACCATCTATTTAACTAATAAAATGTTAATGCATGTCACCAAAAATCATATCATTGGATTTGTATTTGAACATAGTTTTTAATGGTATAGTTTTTTATGACATGCATTGACACTTTGTTAGTTAAATTTACGGTCAATATTTTACACTAAGTACGAAGGCGACCATTAAACCAGGACGGAGGTTTATATACAGGTCAATAAAAAAATCATCAACCAAGGTAGTAGTAAATGATGAGTGCCCGAAGAATTTTTTTCCGCTGGTACTCAATAATGGGCTCGTTTTCCTCAATAAAATTGTCTTTACGAACGTATTAATTGGAATGCATGCGTAAGGAACAAATGACCAGAACTTTTACACACATTGGTGAGTTTTCTCTTAATGCTTGAATGCAACGTTTTAATGAAGCTTGAAATATGAACATGTCAATGGGAGGGAGTAAAAGCCTCATGCATGCATGCAACACTCACACGTACACATGCACACACGCAACACTCACACATCCATGTGGCACACAGCACACCATGCAACACACATGCTCACGCTCAAGTGCTCAACCTACTCCATCTATCCGTGAAAGACTGTACATATAGAGATTTACACATTGACCAAGAGGAACTGGAACTTCGTGGCATAATTAATGCCCAAAAGTAGCAGACTTATGTGTGCATGCGACCATTGAGAAAATAAGATTAAATGAAGGTTGTTGCATGCTGTAATTAAGGATAGACATGTAGCCTATAGCTAGAGCACAAGTTGGTGCATTAGTCAATCAATATCGATTAGATTAAAGGCTAAGTGCATTGGAAGTGTAGATGTACACTCTTTGTTGGAAAATTTTCTAATGCTAGATGTACAGTTTTTCACGGACCGAGGAAGTACATGTGCATGCACTCACATACACAGCCAGGGTGGTTCACGCGCAAGGGTTGGACTCCTGCCGCGCCTGCGTAAAGTTTTGTTTAACTGATTTCTTTGCTCTGCCAACTGACAGGTGGGACCCAGAAACCAAGTGTCAATTTGACCAGTCAACAAAGTGCCACGTCGACTATGTGGTTGGTCAGTAGGGTGCAATACGGTGCTCTACGATGATCTAGTGACCGTATACTCACCACCAAACTATATAGTGACCGTAATGTGCGTATTGTTACATACGTTGACCGCCAGTGTATTTTTCTCGTTTCAAATTAAGTCATATTAACCGGAAAGGACGCAGTATGGACTAGTAGTACTACTTTGATATGTCCCGTCAACTCACCGAACGAGGAGAAGCTTGCTTACTACGCCCTCTCCCTCGCCCACGCGCGCTGGCTCACAGAACGAGGAGAAGCTTGCTTACTACATACGCCTATGCCCTCTCCCTCGCCCACGCGCGCGGTGGCTCGCAGGACGAGGAGAGGGTTTTGACTACAGCTCCCTCTCCCTCTCCCTCTCCCTCGCACAAGCCCTCGCGGTAGACGTGGAGCAGTTCATTCGGTGTCAGATTGCCAGAAGCATATTGTACTGTAGTATCATCATTGTTGGACCTTCCGAAGAGGAGAAGAGGCGAAGAGCCAAGTGCAAGGTTCACAAGAGTACGAACTGTTGAACCTCCTAAAGAGGCAAAGAGCCAAGTGCAAGGTTTAATAGGAGTTGTCGTCCTAGTAGGAGTACTACAACTACAACAAACGATGCTACTGTATGATGCCGCCACATCACCTATATCCAAAGTTGTGCCACCTTTTTTTCTCACAGAGCGTGTTGCAGCCCGTGCAACAGCCAAACAAGTTGCATGTACACATAACACATTTACTAGTGCCAGTATGCAACACAAGTTCATCTCCACTGTCAGTGTTCTGGGAACGGGGGTTCCCAGACTTGCCTGCCTGCGGCCCACAGCGTGGCCAAGCAGTAGGCCGTACGGCCCATCTTTGTCAACAAGGCACCCAAGACCCTCGTGAGGGTCCAACCCTCGCGAGGCGGACGACGCAAGACCTCCACTGGAGTGGCCTAGCCAGGCAGGCTCACGAGGAGCGGAGATATCAAGGCAAGGCAAACCTCATGAGGCTGTCATGACGTGAGCCATGACGAACGGTACCAGGCAGGTGCCAGGCGGGCGCCAGCGCGCGAACGTCCCTATTTTCTCTTTGGTGCTAAGGAGGCCAGCGCAGGCGAAGAGTACCGAGGCATCGAGCAAAGGTTGCCATATTGGTGCAACGAGACCAAGACCAGGAGGACGGCAAGGCGGAGGTCATTGTGGAGCCCAAGACGGCGTCACCCCAGAGCTTTTCGCAGGCGAAGACCGCTTTTGTCAGGATAGCTTGCAATAGTTGTCCCCCTTCAAATTTGCCCGCCGTTGTTGGCTCCCTTCCCGCTCAATATTTGGGAAGAGGACCAGGGCCTCTATAAATAGGACTAGCCACCACAGTAGGAGGCAACTGATCCCGAACTGGTTCAGATCATCCTCAACTACACAAGCACAAGAACACCCCAACCTCAGGAGGTTGTTCTTCCCTTGTACTGTTCATCATCAGCCCAAAAGGCAATCCACCACCACCACACTGGAGTAGGATATTACACCACAACGGTGGCCCGAACCAGTATAAACCTCATGTCTTTCTATGTTGCGAGTTCGTCGAGTTCGTCCGCGAGATCTTAGCGAGCTAGAGTGTAGATCGGTAGGAGGGAGAGACTTCGCGCGCACCCCAGTGTTCGAACCTTAAGGGTTTGCCGGAACCCCACATCCGACATTTGGCCCGCCAGGTAGGGGTGCGCCGGAGCTTCTTCTCCGCCAGCCAGCTCTCCGACGCTCACCGGCCATGATGTCTGGCGACCCAAGGGCCGGCTTCGACCGCTGGGCAGCCTGGCCAGCCCGGACAGCGCCGCCTGCCCATGAAGGTCTCGACCCCGCACTCCAAGCGGTACGGGCGCCGCCAAGCTCCGCGGGGCGCGGACAGCGCGGCCAGGCGTCATCCACCCTCACCCCGCGGCAAGTACGAGCCACGGCAAGAGCGGCGAGCCATGCCACAGCAACGGCGCCGCACTCACGGTGGGAGCAAGCAAACATGCGGGCGGCGCTCACGGTGGCAAGGGAGCTGCTGCGATGCAGGCTGATGGAGAGCGGCCGGGATACGCTGCTTGAGCGTGTTGCCGAGCTGCTGGACGCAGCGACGTCGGGAGCACCACCCTTCTGCTAATGACTTCCTCCCCAGGCCAGTGCAAGGCCGCGCGGCGAACCTCACCACATCCGCGCGCCATCAACTACGCCCGGGGGCTTCATCAACATCAGCACGGCCGGCGGCGTAGGGGGCTCCAACTCCCCCATGTCGCCCTCGACAAGCATGAGCGCAAGCGTCGCCCCCATGGTCCCGGCCGGATGCCGTATTGTCATCCCCAGGAGCAACATGGAGCATGGGGCACCACGGCGAGGTGTTCGGGGTGATGGCCCCGGAAGCCTACGTGCCCCGCATGATGGACCAAGGGTACGCACCAGAGGACGACCTCGGCTCATTCATTGGAGAAGATTGGGGAGAGGGGGCACTAGGAGCCAAAGCCTTCCAAGAACCAATGGAGAACCACAACGATCGCGCAGGCAGCGGCAACTACAGGGTACCGCTAGTCTCTCAGGAACAGGCTTATGCTAATCATGGACTACAGATGAATCAGGTTGCAGCATCGATCGACGACCCAGGCACGGCGGCACCCGTTCCAACAAGGGAGACACGCTGGGGGCCACCGAGAGGGAGCCAGGAGCAAGGCTCCTCCCCGCGGCGCGCGACGCCTGACGACACCCGGAGGTAGGCCCTCTGCCGGGGAGGCCTCGACAACCCTTCCCCCGGCAGAGGACATGTGGTCGCCGAGGGAACCGCTGGCGTCCTCTTTCCCTCCTTTGTGTCATCCTGGTGACCGGTCGGCTCAGAGGAGGTCGAGGGTGGCGCAAGGCGGGGCCCTCATCTGGCGATATGAGGCAAGGCCGGTACCTGTGAAGAAGGCCCAGTGCCTGTGAAGCTCGCCGCCCGTAACACTCTCACATAATAATGAGTTGGGGTTGTACACGCCCCGGAGTCTCAGGGGTGCCAGCCTCAGGCCCTGGGGCTCCCTCCCACGCCTAGTGGCAGCACTTAGCTCCGCGCTGGTGAGAAGAATTGAAGACCAGAAGACTAGACTAGGTGCCAGACGCGGCCTTTTGCTTTGGATCTCTCTCTTTCTGTAGCTTTGCTTTCTGGATTTGGATTTGAGTTGAAGCTGAGTTTTATTGATGCGCCCCGGGGGAGCCTTTTCTCGTTTGAGCAATTTCTTGCCCTCTGGATCTCGTTTTGTCTGGGACTCATGTCCGTCGCCTTTCCCTCACGAGCTCCTCGCGAGCGGGACTGCGCGAAGCACGCACACGCCAAGCGTGCGCTAACACTGCAACTGGTGCTCACCTCTCGTGGGGCCCCTTCCAACAGGGCGTCGAGCTCCGCAAGGTTCTCAGGAACTCGACACATCACAGCCCAGCCCAAAGCTAGCGCTAACTAAGGAAGAAATGACAGGAGAACAAGGGATCAGCCAGAAATGTCGCTCGCTGCGTCACCCGCGAACGCATCACTCGCGTCGTCGTCGTCTTCATCGGCATCATCGCTGCCATCGGCGACGCTCCCGTCGCCATCGTCAACCACGTCGCCTTCATCTACGACGACCACCCCTGCATCATCCTCTGAAGCGAAGGCCCTGACCAACGCGTCCACATTGTCCTCAACCCAACGCGCTAGGTCGCCCCGGACAGCCGTGGGTACGGGGGCGATGGCAGCGTCAAAGTCAAAGTTGGGGTCGGCATTCAGGAGGTGGCTAAAGACACGTGAGAAAGCACGCTCGAGCAGGCCACGCCCCCTTTCCTCGACAAGCTGGCGAGCTCTGGCAGATCGAGCCTCCAGGCGCGTCACCACCTCGGTGAAGAAGGTCTGGTGGCTGGCATAATCATTTGAGTGAGGGGTCGGCGCCTCCACGTCGTAGATATGGCCCAGGGCGATATTGGCCCTGTTCCGGAGATCCTGAAGCATAGGGGCATGCTCGCGCTCCAGCGTTCGCCGTTGGAGCACCTCCTCCGTGTTTTGCCTCGCGACGGCTTCAGCATCATCAACCCGCCTCCGGAGGGAATGCAGCTCGGCACGGGCGGAGGCCAAGTCCGACTACGCCGTGACCAGGGCGGCGGTCGTGGCTTCCGCGCGCCTCTTAGCCTCGTCCAACCTGGGCCTGAGGGCAGCAGCCCTGCCCTCATCTTCCACGCCCGTGAGCTTCAGCTTCACGTCGTACCTGCCCTCCAGGTCCGCGCGAACCTGGGCCACCCGGCGGTTCATCTCCTCTTCAACTCCAGCCTCGCGAGCCCCGACGGCGTCTTCTGCTTGGCCAACTTGACGCTCCCTCGTCTCCAGTTGCTCTAGCTCGCGGCTACGCTCCATGGCCTCCAGGGCCAGCACCTCCTCACGCTTCCGAACCTCCTCTTCCTCCGCAGGCGTCCCCCTCAGCGACGCAAGAGCGGCCCTGCGCGCCTCCACCTACTGCTCAAGAGACGCGCTCCAGGCCTGGAGCTCCCACGCGCATTTCTCCGCAGCCTCGCGGCGGCGATCAGCCTCGCGAACTTCTTCCAAGGCTCAAGAGCGGGCTTCGTGGGAGACCTTGAGAGACGCCTCGGCCTTCGCGTTCTCAAGGTCACGCTGATAGCGGCCGAGGTTGATGGCCACCTTCAGCTTGCGCCGCTCCTCCGCCAACCGGAGACCTTCAGCCTCAAGACGCGAATCGACGCTCGCGAGCTCTTCACCAAGTCGGCTCATCGCGTTCATCGCCTCCGGGAAGAGCTCATAGCGAATCACGCTCCGCCCGCGCTCAGGCTCGAACGCCCGGCCCTCTTCGTCCTCCACCTCGGGGGCTGCGGGCGGGGCGTCAAGCGGCGCGCTACCCCTCGGTAGGGGGCTGGCGCCTCACCCGACACCAGCCCGTCCTCGCGAGAAGCCCAAGCCGGCTGGGGCTCGCTGCTTGAAGAGGAGCCGAGGATCGAAGCCAACAAGTTGTCGTCAAAGACCAGCGGAGGAGTCTTGGGCACGCCTGCCAGGCTCCACGCTAGACCAAGGGGGAGGGGCGACGAGGCTGCAGGTTCAGCGCGCCAGGAAGGCAGGAGTGCCCCTTCGACCAGCCCTGCTCCAGGGGCAACCAGCGGACTCGGTGCGCTCGTGGCCGGCGGAAGAGTTAAGGAAGAAGGAGGCCGTTTCTCAGGAGGCGCGGCCACCTCGACGGAAGGAGCCCTGAAGAACTGACATCAGGAGACGAAAACAACACACAAGGAGCCACAGCGGTACGATACTTACACGTCAACGGCGATGTACTTCCTCCGCTTCAGCGGTCCAAAGATGTTGTTGCCGCTGGGAGATCCTTTCCTCTTGCGGAGCTCCTCAAAGTCCACACAAAGACGACCGAAACACTGGACGTGACGGCCGGTGCGCAACGGGGCCGAAGAAGAGCTCGAAAGGATATCTTCAGGGGTGCCCGGTCGCGGCAAACAGCCAGGCACCGTTTCCCCACGACCTCCCGCGGCTCCTGGAGCCTTGGCCTCGGGAGTCGCATGCAGCGTCTCCTCAGCAACTGACGCCTCAGGAGGGGAGTGGCAGGCTCATGAGGACGATGCCCCAGGATCACCACTCAGCACGTGCTCCTCAGCACTCGAGTCACCGGCCTCCGCCGGAGCTCGCCCACGTGCACCGTCACTTGGGGCGAGCTCAGCATCAGGGGCAAGGAAGGGAACCACAACGACGGGGTTCTCGCGAGGCCCCAAAAGGCCGTCCGGCCGCGGCCCCCATTCATCGAAGAGAGGCATGTTCTTTAAAAATTCATCCTTGTTCTTGCAGTACAACAAATAGTTCTTCCCAGGCAGTTCGGCCGGCAGAAAGACACCCGTCAGGACCTTGAGCACTGTTCGCCGCGTCCCAAGGAGGAGCCCAGACTCCTGAAACCTCATGCGGTCCTGGCTGCTGAGAAAGGTCCACATTGGGCGAGAATGGCGCTGAAGCGGAGACGCCCGCGTCCAATCAACCGCCACGTGTCGACCAAGGCCGCAGGCTTATGGGGCCCGCGGTGCTCCAAACTTGACCCTTGGCTTCACCGCGAAGCCAAGCCCGAGCACACCTTGGGCCCGGGGGCTACTATCGGCGTTCTGGGAATGGGGGTCCCCAGACTTTCCTGCCTGCGGCCCACAGCGTGGCCAAGCAGCAGGCCGTACGGCCCATCTTCGTCAACAAGGCACCCAAGACCCTCTGTCGGAGTAAATAGCCACGGGTAGCCTAACCGACTCCCCCTGGCTCTTCGAAAAATTATCAGGCCAATCAAGCCTTCAAGCATCCAGAGCATGGGGTCGCCTTCCTCCGGCCGGCTATCCCCAGGGCCGACTACCAGAAGGCAACCCGGCCTCAAAAACCTTCCCGAAGAAATATACGAGATGGCCGACTCCAGGAAGCCGGCCCCAAGAGGACCGACTCCCAGAAGCCGGCCATGAAGATGGCCGACTCCCAGAAGCCGGCCAAGGCTGCACCCACCAAGACTGCATCCACATAACGGTGATAACACGGGGCGTGGCCGCAGTACATCCCACTACCCCCGAATCCCGGAACAGGCATGGCCACAGGGCGCCGTACGGGTCAGCCATCCCCCGTCCGGCGCGGCACTGTAGCCATGTTGACCTCAACGTCACCCACGACAGGCGCCAGTACGACCCGCGGGTGGCGGGCCCCTTTAGCCAGAGAGACGCTCGAAGATGGCCCGGCCTCCCCTAGTAGGCCTGGGGCGTAGCCGGCTCCCAATAGCCGGCTACCTCCCTCCCTCGAAACATGTGCATCATTAAGGAGACAAGACGAGGTGAGGCTACAGTGAGAGCCCGCAAGGCGGCGGCACTGTAGCCACGCTTAACTCGACAAAGCCCTCATCATCAGGGGCGAGGCAACAGTAACCAGCCGCCGACAAGGCCCCCAAGCGGTGGGGCCGGCCTGTCGGCCAAGAGGCCGGCAGCCGGTGGGACCCACCAGTCGGCGGGCCCCAATGGCCGGCGGAGAAGCCGGCGAGCACAGACATTGACGGCTGGGACCCGCGCCCAGCCAGATTACCATTGTACCCCTGGGGGTAGGCCTATATAAACCCCCCGGGACACCCATGCAAAGGGTTGAGCTCACATAGTTTCACACACCACATAGAGAGAAAAGGAGAGCTAGCCTTGCCCTTCTTCTTTCCCTAGCCAAACAGCTCAAGGAGCGCTTGTAGCTACTTGTATTGATCTAGTGATCATGCGGAGACCCCGCAGAGCAGGACTAGGGGTGTTATCTCCACGGAGAGCCCCGAACCTGGGTAAGATCCGCCGGCGTGCATGTCTTCGCCTTATCCCGTTTCCAGGCACCGGCGATGTCTTACTGGCTCCCACAATGATAAGCCACCCATTGGCATATGTCGCACCTACCACCCGACATTTGGCGCCCACCATGGGGCCAGGTGCACCGTCGTCCGGAGACCTGTTCTGGGCGGGAACCCTTTTCCTCCCCCGCGAGCGTAGCCAGCCCGCTACGCCCGATGGCGCTTGCCCTGACGCGCAGCAAGGCGTCGACGACGCCTACGCGGCGAGCTGCCTCGCCGACCTCCTTGTCGAGACTCGCATCTCCGACGAGCCCGCGTCCGACGCGGGCACAGACTACCCCGAGAGCCGCCTCGTCAGCCTCCTCGACCAGCTTCACGTGTCGAGCGAGCTTGCTGTGGACCTAGAGTCGGTCGACTCCACCGACCCGATGCTTGTCGACTCCGACACGGCATCGCTCGACGCCTTCCCCACCGACGTGGTGATCTTCGACGACCCTCTCCCTCGAGCCGACAGTGGCAGCAGCGCTGTCACTGAGGTGCTGGTCATCAGCCACGGCACCGTCTCGGGCTAGAACGCCCACGACGCCCTACAAGCGGCGCTGCACGACTTGTCCGTCCCCATCCCGGCCGACGCCGACGCCGAGACTCTGGAGGCACGCCGCCTCGCCCTCATCGCGGACGGCCAGAAGATAGCATCCATGAGACGCCTCACTGAGGCTCACCAGCGCGAAGTCGACCGCGCCGCCTCTTGGCGGGCCGAGCCGAGCCGGCCCGGCCTCGTCAAGAAGCACGGTGCAGCCATCGCCAGCATGTTGGGAGCAGACCGCCCAGTCTACGCCACGCTGCTCGAGAACCTGCGTGCCGCTCAGGCGGCCGCAGAAGAGCTGAACGGGCTGGGGGCTGATGAGCTCCCCTACATGACTAGACGCATCCAGCAGCTGATCGACGCGGCCGCAGAACGGCATGAAGCCGGCACCCGCGCTGAGAGTCCTCCCCCGCGCCGAGAACACGCCGCGACGTCCCAGTCGCCGACTGCGAGCGGCGCCCGCGCAAGGAAAGACAAGGAGTCGGCTGCTAGCCGCAGCCGGACTCAGGTCACCATCGAGCGCGATGTAGATGGCCGCCCCCGAGCGGTGGAACGACAAGGCAATCCGCCTCCCCCCGCCTCATGGGGAGTGATATCCCACCCTGCCGCCTGTCACGCATCCGACTCTCGGTGGCCGACTAGGCCACCGCAAAGGAGTCGGCGAGAATGATGCCCGCCACCGGATTGACCGCCTAGCGCGATCCCTGGCGTTAGAAGAAGAAGACGATGTCGGTCCGCCTTGCTTTGGCCCCCGCATCCGCGATGAGCCGTTCCCCAAAGGGTTCTCACTCCCCAGAGACACGCCCAAGTACAACGGCTCCGTGAAGCCGGAAGATTGGCTGATCGACTACTCTACTGCCGTCAGCATAGCAAACGGCAACAGGCGCATTGCCGTGAAGTACGTCCCTCTCATGCTTCAAGGCACGGCACGCACCTGGCTGAACAGCCTCAAGCCCTACAGCGTCAAAAGCTGGCTAGACTTCACGGAAGTCTTCGTCCACAACTTCACCAGCACATACAAGCGGCCTCCCAAGCCCCGCCAGCTCTCCTTGTGCGTCCAAGGGCCCAGCGAATCGACTCGCGACTACCTCACACATTGGGCCGAGCTCCGCAACTCCTGTGAGGGGGTGCACGAGGTACAAGCCATAGAATACTTCACCGCCGGGTGCCGAGAGGGCACCCTCCTTAAGCACCGACTCCTCTGCGATGAGCCGACTACCCTCGACGAGCTGCTGGTCATAGCAGACAAGCACGCCACGGCCGACTCCTCGATGAAGACCGAGCTCCGAGTGGACGCCTCTGGAAAGGTGCTCGCTCCGGCTCCCAAGACGCCGGTTGGTGACACCAACTGACGCCCCTACCAGAACGACCACAAGCGCAAGGCCCCCATGCCGCCTTCCACCAGCCGGCAAGTGGCCACCGTCGAAGATGAGCAGCCCGAAGAGCGGCCCGCTCCCAAGAAGAAGGGCGGCAGGCCGGCTTGGCAGCTGACCTTCTCCTACGAGCAAACTCTCGATGCCCCCCGCAGGTTCCACAGCGGCGCGAAGCCGTCCAACCACACGACCCGGAAGTACCATTGGCTCACGCGGATCTCCAAGGGCGAGGGGCTGGTGCCGCCTCCGCCTCCTAGACCACCGCCTCCAGCCCCCCAGCAGCCGGCTGCTCGACCAGCAGTCGGAGCCATTCAGGATGAGTTCCCAGATGAGCACGCCGCCTACGTCGTCTTCACGAGCCAGATTGAAGACAAGCGCAGTCGGCGCCGACAGCACCAAGAAGTCAACGCGGTCGCCTCCAGCAACCCCGAGTTCATGCATTGGTCGGAAAGGCCTATCAGCTGGAGCCGGGCCGATCACCTAGAGGTGATGCCGTCTCCTGGTTCCTATGCATTGGTGCTGGACGTCACCCTCGCGACGGAAAGGCGAGCTGCCCGTTTCTCCCCCGTGCTGATTGATGGCGGAAGTAGTATCAACATACTGTACCGCGACACCATGGAGAAGTTGAACCTCAAGGCGAAGCAGCTCATGCCAAGCCGGACTGTGTTCCATGGCATCATACCCAGCCTATCATGTTCCCCAATCGGCAAGATCAAGATGGATGTTCTCTTCGGAGACAAGGATCACTTTTGCCGAGAAGCGATCTGGTTTGAAGTAGTGGATCTAGAAAGCCCTTACCACGCCTTGCTTGGCCGACCTGCCCTAGCCAAGTTCATGGTTGTGCCCCACTACGCCTACCTCAAGATGAAGATGCTGAGTTCGAAGGGGATCATCACTGTAGCCGGAGACTACAAGAAGTCCATCGAGTGTGCTGCAGCCAGCAGCCGACTGGCCGAGTCCCTCGTGGTTGCTGAAGAGAAGAAGATGCTGGACCGAGTCGTGGCCATGGTCGGCAAGCAGCTGGCCCTGTCCCCCAACCCCAAGGAATATGATGCTCAGGGCTCCTTCCAGCCGGCCAAGGAGACAAAGAAGATACCTCTGGACCCGGAGAACCCGGAGAGGTTTGCTGTCATTGGTGCAAACCTGGACAGTAAATAGGAAGGCGAGGTCGTCGACTTCCTCCTTGAGAATCGAGACATCTTTGCATGGTCCCCAAAGGACATGCCGGGTGTTCCAAAGGATTTCGCCGAGCAGAAGCTACACGTCCGAGCGGACGCGAAACCAGTCAAGCAGCCTCTCCGCCGACTATCGGAGGAGAAGAGAAGGATCGTAGGAGAAGAGATAGCCCGGCTCCTAGCCACCGGCTTTATTATGGAAGTGTTTTTCCTAGAATGGCTTGCCAACCCGGTCTTGGTGTTGAAGAATAACAACAAATGGCGTATGTGTATAGATTACACCAGCCTCAACAAAGCCTGCCCCAAAGATCCGTTTGCCCTACCACGGATTGATCAAGTGATAGACTCCACAGCCGGATGCAAGCTGTTGAGTTTCTTGGATGCCTACTCAGGATACCACCAGATCAAGTTGGACCCAGCTGACCGCCTGAAGACCGCCTTCATCACACCATTCGGAGCTTTCTGCTAACTGACTATGACATTCGGCTTGAGGAATGCCGGTGCCACTTTTCAGCGTTGCATGCAGAAATGCCTCCTCAAGCAACTCGGCAGAAATGCCCACGTCCATGTAGACGACATTGTGGTGAAGACGGAGAAGCGTGACACCCTGCTGGAAGCCCTCAAAGAAACATTTGCCAACTTATGCCGATTCCAGATCAAGCTCAACCCCGAGAAATGCGTGTTCGGAGTACCAGCCGGCCAGCTTCTAGGCTTTTTGGTCTCCGAACGCGGCATTGAGTGCAACCCTGTGAAGATCAAGGCCATAGAGAGAATGGAGATTCCCACCAAGTTGTGAGACGTTCAGAAGTTCACCGGGTGCCTGGCCTCCCTAAACCGCTTTATCAGCCGGCTAGGGGAGAAGGCTCTCCCCCTGTACCGGCTCATGAAGAAATCCACCCACTTCGAGTGGAACGACCAAGAAGACCAAGCCTTCCATGAGTTGAAGAAGATGCTGACCACTCCACCTGTCCTGGCAGCGCCGACTGAGAAGGAGCCCATGCTCCTCTACATTGCTGCGACCAGCCGAGTGGTCAGTACTGTCATCGTGGTCCAGCGCCCAAAAGAAGGCCGAGCTCAGTTAGTTCAGAGGCCGGTATATTATTTAAGCGAAGTACTATCCACCTCGAAGCAAAACTACCCGCATTACCAGAAGTGTGCTATGGAGTGTACTTCGCCGCCAAGAAGCTGAAGCCCTACTTTCAAGAGCACCCCATCACGGTTGTACGCACCGCCCCGCTTGCCGAGGTCATAGGCAGCCGGGATGCATCCGGCCGGGTGGCTAAGTGGGCCATTGCGCTGGCTCCTTACACAATCTTCTACCAGCCCCGCACCGACATCAAGTCCCAAGCATTGGCCAACTTCCTTGTCGACTGGGCCGAGACCCAGTACCTACCACCGGCTCCCGACTCCACTCATTGGCAGATGCACTTCGACGGGTCCAAGATGCGCACCGGCTTGGGAGCCGGCATCATCCTCAGCTATCCCAAGGGCGACAAGCTCAGATACACATTGCAAATCCATTTTGCCGCCTCCAACAACATGGCTGAGTACGAGGCGCTCATACACGGACTCCGGCTAGCCAAAGAGCTCGGCATACGCTAGATCCTGTGTTATGGCGACTCGGATTTGGTGGTCCAGCAGTCATCTGGCGACTGGGATGCCAAGGACGCAAACATGGCAAGCTATCGATTCTTCATCCAGAAAATCAGCGGATACTTTGAAGGGTGCGAGTTCCTCCACGTGCCACGGGCCGACAACGAGCAAGCAGATGCCCTGGCACGGATCGGCTCCACTCGACAAGCCATACAAACCGGTGTCTCTCTCCAGCGCCTCCTCAAACCGTCTATCAAGCCGTCTCCAGAATCGGACTCTATCTTCGTACCGCCTGCCCCTGATGCAGTCGTATCCGACTGGGGGAACCCAGCTGGCGGCTCGGGGACTTTGACAAGCGGCCCGGGGACTTGCGTAGTCGCACCCGGCTCGGGGACTTCAGAACCCGGCGCGGGGACTGCAGCAGTCGGCCCGGGGACTGCAGCGACACAACAGGCGGTGGCCGACTCCAACTCTCCACCACCCAACCCACCCACCCGGGTCACAGTGGCCGTACTGACAATAGAAGAAGTCACAGCTCCATCATGGGCCCAGTCCATCCTCAACTTCCTAGTAAACAGAGAGCTGCCGACTGATGAGATCTCGGCAAGACTAGTGCAACGCCGAGCTGGAGCATATGCGATAATAAACAGAGAACTTGTTAAGCGTAACGACACTGGAGTCTTCCAGCGCTGCGTCGAGCCAGAGAAGGGCATAGCAATCCTCAAGGATATCCACCAAGGCGAATGCGGCCACCACGCGGCCTCAAGATCACTTGTCGCCAAAGCTTTCCGCCATGGTTTCTTCTGGCCGACTGCCTTGGAAGACGCCAAGGAACTAGTCAAATGCTGCAAAGGATGCCAAGTCTCCAGCTCCAAGCAACACCTGCCGGCTTCTGCGCTCAAGACCATCCCCCTCACCTGGCCCTTTGCCGTTTGGGGGCTGGACATGGTGGGCCCATTCAAGACAGCCCGCGGCGGCATGACACATCTTCTTGTCGCCGTGGACAAATTCACCAAGTGGATCGAAGCGAAGCCAATCAAGAAGTTGAACGGGCCGACTGCCGTGACATTCATCGCAGACATCACTACTCGGTATGGTGTACCACACAGCATCATCACCGGCAACGGCACGAATTTTGCCAAGGGAGCACTGGCACGTTTCTGCGCGACACAGGGCATCCGACTGGACTTAGCGTCCGTTGCCCACCCGCAGTCAAACGGCCAGGTCGAGCGAGCAAACGGCCTCATCCTCTCCGGCATCAAGCCCCGACTAGTCGTACCACCGGAGCGTTCGGCCGGCTGCTGGCTCGATGAGCTACCGGCTGTCCTCTGGAGTCTGCGTACTACCCCAAACAAGTCAACCGGCTTCACTCCTTTCTTCCTTGTATATGGTGCCGAGGCTGTCATCCGAACTGACATCGAGTTCGACTCGCCTCGGATCACCATGTACACGGAGGCGGAGGCCAAGGAAGCGCGAGAAGACGGCGTCGACCTGCTGGAAGAAGGCCGGCTGTTAGCACTCAGCTGGTCCGCCATCTACCAGCAGGGTTTGCGCCGTTACCACAACCGGATGGTCAAGCCAAGATCCTTCCAAGAAGGCGATCTTGTGCTCCGGCTGATCCAGCGAATAGCCGGCCAGCACAAGCTCTCGGCCCCTTGGGAAGGCCCTTCCATCATCAGCAAGGCCCTAGGCAATGACTCCTACTACCTGATCGACGCACAGAAGCCGAGAGCATGCAAGAGGGATGATTCCGGCAAGGAGTCAGAATGACCATGGAACGCCAATCTCCTGAGAAGATTTTACAGTTAAAAGTAGTATGTATCATGCTACCTTTTTGTATCAAGTACGAGACAACGGGCCCCCCGAGGCGCACTCGGGGACTGCCCTCCTTTATCTATGAATGACGAGTGTCATACCCATGAATGTACTATTGCGTTTGATTCTCTATCTGGCACCGGGTTCGACTAGTCAGCCCGGGGACTGGCCGCCTTGAGTTATATTAAAAGTTCTCCCTGAAGTCAGACAAGTAGTGTGCCAGCACCCAAGCCCTCTCTTGTCGTAAGTCGCAGCTCGAAGAACCGACTGTCCGACTGGCAAGAGCCAAAGGCAGGAAAGGATGCCCACACGAAAAACGGCTAAGGACTAACGAACTTATATAACACAAGCCGGCCTCCAACCACGCCTACCGGCTGTCAAAACAGCCGGCTGGCCGGCTTCCCAGTCACTTCGCTACAATCCAAGAAAGCTAGAGTACTTTCCCTCCCAACCGGCCAAGCACATCTCCAGCCACAGACTTCAGAGCAGCTGTCCGGCTGGGAAGGCGGAAACCAAGGGAGGGCGGCAAAGGAAACAGCCAAAGGATGAAAAGCAAGAACAATGGAAAGCCAAACACATGCATGATTATATTTACACATAAGGCCTTCAAACAGGCCGGCAGTCAATATAGTTCGAATACACCCCAAGTGGGTGGAACTGCGCAAACTTAATGAAATATTGTTCAAAGAGTAATAAAACAGAAAAGTAAAGGCGGCAGATTAGACTAAGGGCGCAGCAGGGGAGCCGGGCTGGTCGGTGGAGACGGCAGCGCCGGCTGGAGGAGTGGCCGGCTGGCGAGTCTCAGCTTGATCATCGCCGCCTGCAGGCGGTGCGCTCGCACGCGCCTTGTTGTTGGAGGCACGGTCAAGCTGAGGCTGGTCGGCTGCTCCACCATCAGGCGCGGCGTCTTCACCCTCCTCCTCCTCCTCCTCGCCCTCGTCGCTAGAGTCGATCTCCTCCGCCGAGTCCTCGCCATCTGCTGGGTTCAGCCCGAACCACTCCTCCGGTAGGGCAACGCCGTTGTCATCCACCTCAGGAGCAAAGGCGCTGGTGTCGGTGTAGTCGGCGATCGCCGAGGCACGCTGAATGATAGCCGGCCGCACCGGCTCCAGCTCTGTGTCGGCCTCCTGCCGCCAGGTGGCCAGCTGGTCCAAGCTTAGCTTAGGATACCAGGCCTTGACGAACTCCAGCGCCCGCCTGGCGCCTGACCGAGCCGCAGAAGCCTTCGAGGCCTCGAAGCGGCCGGCCGCTACCTCCAGCCAGTCGGCGGTCCGACTGGGGGTGCAGGGAATCACCTCGCCGGGCCAGAGAGCGGCCAGCACCTGTGCCCCAACACGCTAAAGCCGGCGGAGCATGTGGTGAGCCGGCTGGAGGCGGGCTTGAATCGCCAGGAGCTGTTCCTCAAGCGACTGGCGAGCATTCGGCGCGATCTCGGCGCCAGCCTGCCTTTGCGCCTCGCGGTGGGCCTCGACGACCTGGTTGGCGGTAGTAGAGTAGCCAAGGAAGTACTCTGCACAAGAAAGAAAGAGAAAGAAGAGAAAAATACCAAGTTAGAGAGTGAACCAAACGGCAAGCGGCAAGCAAGGAACGAAGAAGAGGGCGGCCTACTGTCAACCAAGTCTTGAATCTGGCCGTAGCCGTTGATCAACGACTGCCTCGCCTCAGCCCAGCTCGCCGCCTCGGTCTCATATTCGGCTTGGAGGGCGGCCTCACTATCCTGCACCGCCTTCAGGGCAGCCTTGTGGCTCTCCTCCTGGTCGGCCAGCTTCTTGACCAGGCGGTCACACTCCTGGGCCAAGGCGTCGAACTCGGCTTCCTTAACGCGAAGGGCGGCCTTAGTCCCACCCAGCTGCTCCCTCAGTTTGGCGTTGGCCGCTGCAGATATGGTAGAGAAGAAAAGAGCAATAAGAAAGAAGTCGTCAAGAAAGATCCGACCCGACTGCTCAGCAGTCGGCCCGAATCTCGGGGACTACACCCAGTGGGTGCGCTGACGCGCCCCCACGTGAGATAAAAGATGAAACACTTACCCCGGCTTTCAGATAGATCAACATTCTTCTGGGTCAGCTCCCGAGCCTGGCAGTTGAAGGCAGCCGCGCGGAGGTTGTGGTAGTCCTGCAAGTCAGACAGAGAAGCGAATGAGAACAAGATAGCAAACAAAGCCCACTAAGAAGTTCCAAGCCGCCTGCTCAACAGCCGACTCGGAACTCGGGGACTACACCCAGTGGGTGCGCTGACGCGCCCCCACGGAAGAAACCAAGATCAAAAAGCAAAAAACGGGAAGACTTACCCGAATAGCCGCCCGTGTCACGAGGAACTCGTCATTATATTACCTCGGCACTGCGGCCTGGGAATGAAGCCGGTTCCGGACTTCTTGCGCCGCCACATTGACCATGGCCGTCCCACCACCTGGCGTCCACCCCGAGCTGGCGCTGGCCGCCTCCACGTCCTGGGCCGACGAGCTGGAGCCCGCGGCCTTCTGCGGGTCCGGAGCCGAAGTTGACTTCCCCGCGCGCTGGCGACTGGACCACCAGGTCCGCCCTCACAGCCGGCTTGTCTCCAGCCGATTGCGCAGGCGGCGCGTCAGGCCGGCTGCCTTGGGCCACCCCAGTCGGCGAGGACGGTGCCGCCTCCCTCTCCGGGACGACGACGTCGTCCTCCCTCTCCAACCCTGGCAGGTCACCGCCAGCTTCCTCTGGCGGGGGCTCCGGGATCTCGGGCACCGTGACACGCAGTGGGGTGACAAGCAAGGCCCCCTCCGCGGTCGCTGCAGCTGCGGCCTCCGCCTGGGCCTTGGCCGCGCGTCGGCACGTGCCTTTGCCGACTCCTCCGCCTCCTCCTGTGCCGCCTTGGCGGCAGCCGCCCTCAACTCTTCCGCCTCCCACTCCTCCCGCGCCTCCCGCGCATTTCCCTCCGTCGCCGCTTGAAGCTCGGCGCGGGGGTCCACACGGCGGGTGCTCCCGGATCCTCCCGGCGATCCAACCACGGAGGCGGCAGCAACCCACTCAAGAGAAAGCGGAGCCCTGACTTTTGAGACAAGACAAGGATTCAGAAATCAACAAGAAAAGAAGAAAGAATATGCAAAAGAATCTACACTTACGCCGAAACCGTCTGCGGCTATTTCACCACCTTGCGGAAGCGGGCCGCCTTCGCGGCCACCTCATCCCGCCTGGTCGCCGCCGCCCTGCCCTTGGGCTTCTTTGGCCGACTGCCGAACAAGCCCGACGCGGCCCGGCGCTTCTGCGCGCCGCCCCGAGTAGGCGGCGCGGCGGAGGAACCCGCGCCATGGCCGGACGCGGGCTGGCGGCATGGGACGATTTCCGCCTCATCGTCATCCGGCCAGTCGTCGAAGCTGGCTCCAAGCCCGGAGCCGCCTGCTTCGCCACCTGCTTCGCCGCCTCCTGCCTCGGTGTTGTCGTCCATGGTGGCCGCCACCAAGTCGGGGTCCTCCAAGTCATGCTCCGCCCGGTCAGGGAGAAATCGGCGATCCGCCCCCGACCCGGCCGTAGGTCGAAGGAGAGGGCTCTGCCAAGACATGCCAACTAGTCAGAGTCGGCCAAGAAAAACTTGGCGACAAAACTAAGAGAAGAAATGATAAAGTAAGCATACCGTAGGCGGGGGATGAGCACGGGAGTACGACTCCTTGCCAAACCGCCACTCTGCGGAGAGCTTGCAGTTCGCAAGATAATTCACCATATGAGCCACCTCGTCGTGAGGCATATCCTTGGTGCACATCCGACTCGGATCGAGTTGGCCGCTCATCTGACAGATCAGATCAGGGCGGCCTTGAAGCGGAAGCACCCGGCACGCGACGAAGGCGGCCAGCAGGTCGGACACAGTCAGGCCCTCCGACTGGATCATTACCTGGAGTCGCTCAGGAAGGAGCGGAAGAAGGCGCTCGCGGGCAGACCGAGGCCGCGCAGGAAGTGCGAGCGAAAGATTACCCGCTCGCCTTCCTCCGGCGCTGGCGTGATCTCCTTCTCCGGCGCGAGACGGACCCGCACCTGGTCCTCGCCGGGCAACCGCCGCGTCTTGCGGAGGAAGTCGATGTGGTCCATATGGACGTTGGACCCATCCCAGTCCCCGCCGTACTACATGATGGCGAGAAAGGGTGCGGCGGCGGAGAAAGCACGGCCCTGCGGCGGCAAAGCTGCGGGGTGGAGTGAAGATTGGTGGGACGGCGCGGCGGCGAGACGCTGCTGCGATGGAAAGGAGGAGGAAGAAGATGGCGGAGAGAAGAGGAGCGTGCGAGCGTCTGTCGCTTCCCCTCCTCCCCCTACTTATAGCCTCGTGCGGCGAAGCTGAGGAGGCGAGGCATGGGGGTGAACGTGGGATTAACTGCGCCCACTCCCCCACGTCCCGCGATTATTGTGCCCTAACGGCGTGCAGAAACTGCCGCCGGAAGGCGTGCGGCCAGCTTTGGGCCACAGAGAATCCGCGCCTAAGCCAAGGCGTAGGAGTGGTGGGCCCCCGTCCTGCGGCGATGTCCTGTCGCGCGCGTGGGTTGGCAGGATTTTTTCGGCCGGAGGATGCCACGTGGTTCGTGGGCGGCGAGCGGCCGGCCCACAGCCTGGCGCGCACACCAACTGACTCCCGCCTTCAGACTTTAGAAATTTCGCCAAGACGGCGCGCCCAACCGAAGCCGGCTCCCAGCTGCTGGCTCGTTAAGATAAGAAGCTGACCGAGCTTCTCGACCTCCTCTCAGCCTCGAAGCCCAACCAGCTTCGGGGACTACTGTTGGAGTAAATGGCCACGGGTAGCCTAACCGACTCCCCCTGGCTCTTCAAAAAATTATCAGGCCAATCGAGCCTTCAAGCATCCAGAGCATGGGGCCGCCTTCCTCCGGCCGGCTATCCCCAGGGCCGACTACCAGAAGGCGACCCGGCCTCAAAAACCTTCCCGAAGAAAGCTACGAGATGGCCAACTCCAGGAAGCCGGCCCTAAGAGGACCGACTCCCAGAAGCCGGCCATGAAGATGGCCGACTCCCAGAAGCCGGCCAAGGCTGCACCCACCAAGACTACATCCACATAACGGTGATAAGACGGGGCGTGGCCGCAGTACAGCCCACTACCCCCGAATTCCGGAACAGGCATGGCCACAGGGCGCCGTACGGGTCAGCCATCCCCCGTCCGGCGCGGCACTGTAGCCATGTTGACCTCAACGTCACCCACGACAGGCGCCAGTACGACCCGCAGGCGGCGGGCCCCTTTAGCCAGAGATGCTCGATGATGGCCCGGCCTCCCCTAGTCGGCCTGGGGCGTAGCCAGCTCCCAATAGCCGGCTACCTTCCTCCCTCAAAACATGTTCATCATTAAGGAGACAAGACGAGGTGAGGCTATAGTGAGAGCCCGCAAGGCGGCGGCACTGTAGCCACGCTTACCTCAACAAAGCCCTCGTCATCAAGGGCGAGGCAACAGTAACCAGCCGCCGACAAGGCCCCCAAGCGGTGGGGCCGGCCTGTCAGCCAAGAGGCCGACAGCCGGTGGGACCCACCAGTCGGCGGGCCCCAATGGCCGGCGGAGAAGCCGGCGAGCACAGACACTGACGGCTGGGACCCGCGCCCAGCCGGATTACCATTGTACCCCTGGGGGTAGGCCTATATAAACCCCCCGGGACACCCTTGCAAAGGGTTGAGCTCACATAGTTTCACACACCACATAGAGAGAAAAGGAGAGCTAGCCTTGCCCTTCTTCTTCGCCTAGCCAAACAGCTCAAGGAGCACTTGTAGCTACTTGTATTGATCTAGTGATCATGCGGAGACCCCGCAGAGCAGGACTAGGGGTGTTATCTCCACGGAGAGCCCCGAACCTGGGTAAGATCCGCCGGCGTGCATGTCTTCGCCTCATCCCGTTTCCAGGCACCGGCAATGTCTTACTGGCTCCCACAATGATAAGCCACCCGTTGGCATATGTCGCACCTACCACCCGACACCCTCGCAAGGGTCCAAGCTCGAAGACCGCTTTTGTCAGGATAGCTTGTACTAGCTGTCCCCCTTCAAATTTGCCCGCCGTTGTTGGCTCCCTTCCCGCTCGATATTTGGGAAGAGGACCAGGGCCTCTATAAATAGGACTAGCCACCACAGTAGGAGGCAACTGATCCCGAACTGGTTCAGATCATCCTCAACTACACAAGCACAAGAACACCCCAACCTCAGGAGGCTGTTCTTGCCTTGTACTGTTCATCATCAGCCCAAAAGGCAATCCACCACCACACTGGAGTAGGGTATTACACCACAACGGTGGCCCGAACTAGTATAAACCTCGTGTCGTTCTGTGTTGCGAGTTCGTCGAGTTCGTCCGCGAGATCTTAGCGAGCTAGAGCGTAGATCGGTAGGAGGGAGAGACTTCGCGCGCACTCCAGTGTCCAAACCTTAAGGGTTTGCCGGAACCCCACATCCGACATCCACTTCATGTGATAAATTTGTGCACGACTAGTCTACATATATTCACATCACTACCATTCACAATTTACCATACTCCACTTACACGTTATAGATGGGATCCATTACCTCCTCCAGGTTCCAGTCCCAGGTGTTCTTCATAGATGGCACGGTCCATAGCGGTGGGCAATGGGAATCATTGTCGCAGCTTTCTAGTCCGGTTCCACACGATGGAGACTCATCCGAGATGAAGCATCATAAATCAGGGATAGCGTGTCCCAGCGTGTCATTCATCCGGCGGTGCGCACTGAAGACATAACCATGCTTCATGAATGTTAGGCTTTCAGTGTCATGCACGGAAGGTGGCATCCGCTTCACAATGGGGTAGCTGTCCCCAATGAAAAGCGAGTACTCTCCAAGAGTGTTCCTCGGCACCCACATAGCATCACGGGGGTCGAACTCGGCGTTGTTCATCTGGTACACGCGGTATCTCAGATCTGGACACATGGTGACGTACATGGTCAAGGTCCATGCATAATAATGTTGTGCTCAAATATGGCGGTCAGTAATACTGTGCAGCAAATAGTACTACTCCGGTATAGAGGAAGTAAAATAACCGGCTTATTATATATAGCCTCTCTTGGCTACATGGATGAGATAGTAAGACATGGAAAAACAAAAATGGTGGGAGCTAGTGGGTTCAAGTCTTCAAGGTCCTAGCCAGCTATACGTGTCCTCCAAGGTAAAAAGTACTAGTAAGTAGTACTACAATGAAAGAGAAGGCGAGAGGGTTAAAAAAATACAATACTAAATTGTAGTACTAGTACAGTAAACATGTCCCAGTCAAGAAAATAAAATAACTAACAAGTACTACTACTCTAACACACAACAATGAGAAAAATAGAATACCTGGGTAGATGGTGACGGTCCGATCATGGTGGATTGTGTGACCATGTTGCACATCAGTGGTACCATGGGTAACGACTGCTAAGATCCCAATATGCCAAAGTCAGCAACAAGGTTCCAGGTTAGACCGAATCGCGGATTCACATGCACATCCAGGATCAGCGATCTTATTTTGATTCGGGGATGACTGGTCCCTGCAAAATAATGGAGTACCGTTAGGGATGCAAATGATGGTTTGTGTATTCCGTTTGTAATCTCCCGTACTGTAGGATGGCAACTAGATGAAACAAGTCCCCTGGCTTGTCATTGCCAAGATGCGGCCTACATGGCACACAACGTCTTCGAACATGTAGGGGTATTGATGGCAATCCTTATGTCGAACACCGTGATGAGATAGTAATCGTCGTAGCCGCGTCACTTTGTTGGCGGGTCCACAATTGCTATCTTGTTGAATCTCATGTAGGCATCATCATATGTATTCAAGCCTAGTCAGCCCGGAAGGCCGATCCCAATGGTGGAGAAGGGGTCTATGGGAATGGATGCACTGATGTGGATGTTGTGCAAAATGATGGTGGTATCCGGCCGGAGGTATGCAAGCCAATGTTCGTTGGCACCAACCCAGACCTATATATTAGACGGTGGGCAACGGACAAATTACGGGATGGAATAACTAAGTACTATATTTAAAATATACATTACATGATCAAACTCCATGACTGACCTGCTCATCGGACAAAATCCGACTACCTCTCAACGTTGGCGACTCTAGCAGAGTCAACGTGCAACCATGGCCAGGGAGCGGTGGACTGCTCGATGGATTGTCCCATAGAATAACCTTCTCCTCGAGGTCGCATGGAAGACCAACAAGCATGGCCTTTTCCCAAGCCTATTTAAGCACCGTCTTAAAAAAGTTGGTGCAGGAAGCATCGAGTCTTGCGGCGGTGAGGACGTCGGAGCGGCGTGCGATTTCTCCCAAAGGATCGTCGTCCAAGGTCTCCCAGCCCCGAGGAGGAGGAGAACCGCCTGACGAATCCATGGGAGCAGCGATGAACTGCCTTGGTCTCTTCGGGGGAGGGGAACTAGCGAGGAGGAGATAAGAGCGTAACCTCAGGGCCTCGTCCCTTTGCTAAGGAAGTTATGCGGGCACACATAGTGGTAGTGCCTCGTGCCCTGCGATGGTGAGGCTATTATTTACTACGTAGTACTATAGCAATAGTAGTACTACTTTCTCAACTAATAGTGTGATGTACTATACTTCTATAGTGCATCGGTTTTGAACTCTTGAATCACAAGGTCAAGGAGCTACAGTTGCAAGTGGAGGGTACTACTGTTCTCTAGAACCATCTCTGTACTATCAATGCAGGGAAAGTACACCTGCGTAGTGTGTACTCTCGTGCTCTATTCAAGCGCGTAGCTGGCCTACTCAGCCGCTCCTCTCACGCACACACTAGCAGCCTGCTTATCAGCGATGGTTACTGCGGGGGCAGAACATTTGAGTTCTTTGATACAGCGAGACTAGGCTTTTTGCTTCCATTTGTGGAGGTGTAATGGATCTCGTGGAACTTTGTTAGTTCCTTCTTTATGAATGAGATGAGGCAAAGCTTTTGCCTCCGTTTCAAAACAAAAAATTCACGTCATGAGGAATTTCTTTTATAGAGCCGATAATGGAGCGAAGTCCATGCATGCAACGCCACAAGCTACAGAGTAGTAGAGTAGCACTTTACGTATAGAGCCATATTGCACAGTTCCCAATACCATGCCAGGATTTTCCGGCTCCTCGGTCTTAATTGGGAGTACTACTCTAGTTTAAATATGGTAGCTGATGAGGAAGCTGCAAGCGAGGTGCGGCTAGGGTGAGCACGCAGGCGAGAAACTTTGCATGGTGTGAATTGATATATAGGAGTACTACTCTAGTACGCGAGCCACGAGATGATGGGAGGGAAAACCTGTTCACGTGGTTGGGCTATCCAGTGCACCCAGATTGTGGTGCGACACGTCCGTTCGACTTCAAAAGTCAAACTACCAGTGTACAATATTGGCTCGCAGCAAGGTTACTATTTAAAAGAAAGGCCGTCGTGCTTTCGGCCGGGAACGAACCCACAGAACGAGCTATACACTCCTGCGACCACTAGTAGTACTCGTTGGAGTACAACGCAACCTAGAATCGCCTTCTGTCGCTAGTACATTGTTCCGTACAAGAAACCACTAATACCAAGAAATGACTACTCTACAAAGTGTCGTTATAGGCACGTTTCAACCAATGTCTCCCCTTAAGTCAACGCCTTCTATTCAACCGGCAAGTTAGGCGTTATGACTTGTGGGACCTACATGTCAGTCTGTACAAAAATCCCCGAGTGACCTCCTACCTCCGGCCCGTCCACCTAGTCATCCTCGGCCATGGGACGCGGCTACCACCGCCGGCAGAAGGCGAGGTCAAAAGCACCGGCGGCGCGGAGCCCATCTTGCGGCAGCCCAGATGCCAGCTCCATCCGGCGCTCGCGACCGCTATCTAACCATGATAGCACACACCCTGTTGGATGCATCGAGCTGCTTGTCTGCAAGGTTTGCTAGCTAGGTTGGCACGGCGGTGCGGCGATTTGCTCGCGCGCTCCGCGCTAAGGCCAGCCATCTGGCTCGAGCGAAGGCTAGTGCGGTGGCTTGCTCGAGCGTGAGCCACGCTCGGGCCAGCCAGCCAACCCGTGCGAAGGCCACCGCGACGTCCGGCCCGTCCGGCGGAGCGGCGGCCAGCTCGCGCATCACCGGTGCCACCGACGAACACGCATAAGAACTGTTTGAAGTAATGTTCAGGAAAAATAATGATTGGAGGAGGAAGAACAGGATAGAAGGTCATATGTGGGTCCCTCGTGTCAACGGTCAAACAAAATGTGTTGGTTTAATCTGCCTCATCAGCACGGACGTGTGGGCTTACCCTGTCATAAATGGGTTTAAACGAGCCTAATAGGCACTAGGTAGTAGTTTTTTGGCGCGGATTAAGAAATTTTGGGTATGTTTTTGCTATTTTTTGTACAATAGTTTCTTCCTAGGGCTGATTAAAAGTGGTAGTTTTTTGTTAAATACTCTACATACTGTAAGTAGGAGTGAAAGTTAAGCTTTGGAAGCCAATAAGCACGGCTAGTTACATAGTGCCTATGTGTACGTAATTCAAACTAAATATCAACCATGAGTGACTAATCTCTTGATGGAAAACTTGAAACTATGGAAATGCTAGCAATTTTTTTTCTTGGTTGGAAGTACTAGCAATGTTCACGTGTGTTGCAACGGATCTGTCACGAGAAACCACAACCACCTATGGGACCAAGAGTCCCTTGCTGGTTCGACGGGGGGATGGCATGTTGCACAAAGAGCAGAGGAGCGTGGAACAGCACGGCAGAGATCACACGGGTAGTTTTTACCCAGGTTCGGGCCGCCGTGAGGCGTAAAACCCTACTCCTGCTTTGGTGGATTGATGGTGGAAAAATGATGGTGAGCGCAACACGCTTTCCCGGCAGGGTTGCCTCGGGGTGGAAACGGATTTGCGCGTATGGGTGTGAGAGGGGGTGGATTAGCCAACCCTTTCTACGGTTGCCTTGGGCCTCCTTTTATAGATGAAGGGGTCATCATAGTGGAAAATTAGTCATTCTGCACTGCAAATAGTGCTATCTTACCTAAAGCTGCAGGCTGACAGATCGCATTAAATGCGCCGCTCAACGTCACATCACAGCTCACTCGACAGGCCTTGCCAGGCTGTTTTGCCAGCTTTGCGTCTGTTCGCTCGACACGTCGCAGGACGGGTGTCACTTGCAGGGTTTTTCTATAGGAAGTGGCCGCCATGTGGAAAATAGCAGCCACTTAGTCACTTTAGAGCTTGACACCGCGCTGATCGACGACGTGCGTCGTGATGAGGTGGTTCGGTGAGGTGGAACTGCCTCCGTAATTCCCGGCAGGCCTGCCGGGACGACCCGAAGGCTTGCTTCCGGGGGTAACCCCATCCTAGCCAGGCTCGCCTGCTCCGCAAGGGAGGTCTTTTTCCTTTGCTATATCTTGCTTCTCTGGCTAGTCTTGGTCCTCTTGTGCTATACGCCGGTCCTTTGAGGGACTGATCCTTGGCGCTTCAATCTGACCTTGGTGCTGTGATCTTGATCTCGTGCTTGTGCACAGTCTGGGCAATGGACCCAGGGTTTGCTGTACCAACAGAAGCCCCCGGGCCTGGCCCAAACGCGCTGCCGGGCGTTGGCAGGGTAGGCCCTAATAAGTGCACATGCCTGGGCGTGGAAGTGGCTGGCCCATTGAGATCTTCTTTGCTTCTTCATTAACTTACGTCTGGGCCAGTTTCCGGTTTTCCCGCGTGTCGTGTAAAGCCAATCGTGGCGGGGCCACCCTCGTAATGGCCCGTGAATGACTTTAACGCACTGGGGAGAAACTGCCAATTTACTCTTCCCACCACGCCCTTATCCTCTGCCACGTATGCTGCATGCATCTCGCGGGGTAGGTAACGGAGGTGCGTGGTGGGGGAGCATCAAGGCAGGGCTCCGGTCTTCTTGAATTGGTGGCGGTCACCTACTGAGGGATCAGCTCTCTTCTTCGACCCACCTATAAAAGGAGGGGCGGGGGAGGAGCGGAGGCATTCCACCTCGCATCCCTTCTCATCCATCCTCTGCTTTCTAGTGGTTATGCTGAGAAGGAGAACCCGGGGCCAGGTCCTGGGCCCTAGCTTAGAGCTTCGCATGGGCTTCAGGGGGGCGCTCGGGCGGCGCGGTGATAGCACTGGGGGTGGCGACCCTGGTGCGCTCGTCGCCGGGTTGCCCATAGCTTCAAATCTAGTGAGAGGCGACACAAACGACACCATGCCGTGGCCCATAATGGACACGGGGCGTGGTAGTCGGTCGTGGGCCATTCCTCCTTCTCTCGCGGCGCCGGAGATGGGTCGCAGAATGGGTTTGCCATCAGCAAAGGTGAACCTGACCTTCCTGGGCGCCATTCTCTTGTCGTGCAGGAGGGCTCTTTGCTGCCATACACGTCTCCTGGACGTGCAATGGTTTCTGATGTTAGGGCCGTTGGGGACGACCATGCTCTTTGTGGGATTACCCGGAGAGCATGGTGGCCGACGTGGCTGTCATGCGGTGGTCTTCGAGTGGCCGTGATAAGGAAGGCGCTGGCAACCCACGGCGCGTCAAGAATGGGGACGGCCATTCCAACGAGTCGTGTTTGCCGGTGACTCCGTCTCTCCTATTTGGGCCTCCGGCAGCGTCACCATCCGTGCCTGCCCTCCGGTTTCTTCTTCCTAGCTGGGAAGCAGCGCCATCCTGATCCTGGGGAGGCGCCGAATCCCAGTCGGGTCCGTTACCTGCCTCCTTGGTCCCTTCCTGAAGGAGATGGACAAGGGCAAAGGCATCACGGGGCACTTGTCTTTTTCAATCTTAAACCTGTAGGCACTTGCCAAATTTTAGTTCAAATATTGTAATCTCTTGAGTCCATGTTTGTGTCATGTAAGGTCTGCACTTGTTTGATCAGCATATTAATGAAAAAGGTGAACCTTGCAGAGGTGGAATGCCTCTATATTTTTAAATAAACGAGTTTCCCATGGCAGGCCATCCTGCTGGTACCCTCTATTATGTTGCCGGGGAACTAAGCCTACCCGGCACAAATTGTGATGAGGGACTAGCACCCCACCAAACTTTTTTCATTAAAGGCCACTGCAACCATCCTGATCGAAGCAGTGTTCGAGTCGAGGGATGGGAGCACCTAAGTTTCAAAAAGCGGTGAGGTTCTCTTATGCACAAGTCTTTGCTTATAGAGCACGTATGGACAAGAGATATAACTTATCTATTTGGCTTGCCGGAGATCACTGTGTTGGTTCATCCTTCCAGCTTCCCTTAGAGGCCAAGTTCTCGGCAGGAACCTGCAGTTTTATGCAGATGGAAATGATGCCATATGCTATCTTATCCACATAAGTATGCAATGCTCATGAAATGCTTATGCATGCATGCAACTTGTCGGGGGCCCCCAGTGCTTCATTTATGTCTTTGTTGCTTAGGGTCTGCGCCTGGCTTTGTACAAGGAGTTACATGCAACTGAGGCAAGGCTTGTACAAAAGGGTGGCTGTCGGGTAGGTGAGGGAGTCCTGGATTACGGGGTCCTCGGGTGTCCGGGCTATGTAACATGGGCCGGACTGATGGGTCGTGAAGATACAAGATAGAAGGCCTTCCACCGTGTCCGGATGGGACTCTCCTTTGCATGGATGGCAAGTTTGGCGCTGGATGTATGATTTTTTTTCTCTGTAAACTGACTCTGTACAGCCCTACGCCCCTCCGGTGTCTATATAAACCGGAGGGTTTAGTCCATAGAGGCTATCAGAATTCATATAGGCTAGATAGCTAGGGTTTAGCCATTATGATCTCGAGGTAGATCAACTTTTGTAACCCCTATACTCATCAATGTCAAATCAAGCAGGAAGTAGGGTTTTACCTCCATTAAGAGGGCCCGAACCTGGGTAAGCATCGTGTCCCCTTTGTCTCCTGTTACCTTCGATCCTCAGATGCACAGTTCGGGACCCCCTAACGAGATCGGCCGGTTTTGACACCGACATTGGTGCTTTCATTGAGAGTTCCACTGTGTCGTCGACGGCAGGATCGATGTCTCACCTTGTCATTAACGACAACATTACCTCTGGACGGGCCCTAGCTCCATGACGGGTCCTCCAGCTCGGCGGTTTTACCATGGGCGCCCGCTTGGCTGTTAAGCCTAGGGCAGCCCCCGAAATCGCTAAACATCGTCTTTGCATCGGCCATGAACACCCTGAAAAGATGGATCCAGCGGATGTCTCATCCTTAAACGAGCTACTAGATCGCATCGCCGCCCTGGGGGTTGCAACAGACTATGATCAGATTGGGCTTAAACCCGATCAGAGGGAAATCATGTCCCCGCCGATCACCCATCTGGTAGTGGTCGTGGAGGAACAAGCCGAGAATACTCCTCCCCCTAAGTTAAGAACAAGCTATGTTTAGATTTCCGAGCCCTGCGAGCCGTATACCTGTCTTCGGGAAAAGACCTCATGTCCTTCGAACATAGAAACGGGCGTCGAGCCCAAAAGCCACCAGGTTACTCCGGATCCTGGGTGGTGACCTCTGAAATTCTTCAAACTCCGGATGCAATAGTGGGTCAGGGTTCGGATTTTAGCCCGCCCACCCACCACAAACAATATTCCCCAAGCAATCCGTGTCCTCCAGACGTATGCGACCTAATGTATGTGCAGCAGCAACCTGAGGAAACGGTCCATCACTTCTGGGCCAGATTCCTCCTTATTAAAAACAATATTAAAGATTGTTGCGACGACGACGCGGTTTCAGTATTTTGTCGCAACTGTACGGACGGGGGACTCCTCAACGCCCTCAACCGCCGCCGCATACTACACTTCACAGATTTAGCACACATCATACAGAAATACTGCACAATGGAAAGCGCCTGGAAAGCCCAGACAGCCCGGTGGGAACCTCCTGCCTTCAAGCAGCCCACTGGACGGAAAAAAAGGATGCACCCTTATGGGGCAACCGATCATCATCTCATGGAAAAAAATCAAGCCCTTCACGGGACATAGAACTGTCCTTGACGACCTGCTCGGCAAACCCTGTCAGGTACATATGATGCTGAATACAGAACCAACACATAGCCTTCGGGCATGTTGGGTACTCCGGCAGGTCGCTAAGAGCGGCAAGGCCATCCTCACCAACATCACTCCAGAGAGGCACTCTTCGGAGGACGCTGATCGCAACATTTTTACGGTCTTCGAGACCTTTTCTTCCAACAATCGGCGCAAAAGGGCATTACGCGACCGCGCCGAAGTCAACCAGGTAGCCGCACTAAATCCTTGGAACGATATGGCGATAACTTTCACTGTCGATGACGAGCGAAGGGCCAGATCAGTCCGAGCACCAGCCGCCTTGGTCTTAAACCCAATTGTGGACGGCTTTCGGCTCACTAAAGTGCTCATGGACGGCGGCAGCGGACTGAACCTCATCTATGAAGATATGCTCCAAAAACTGCAAATGGACAAAAGTCCCATTGAGCAAAGCGGCACCACCTTCTGAGGCATTATCGCCAGTTGAGAAGCACGAAGCTCAGGGAAGATTAAACTTGACGTCGTATTTGGCACGCCGGAGAACTACAGGTCCGAAGAGTTGCTCTTCCACGTGGCACCTTTCAACAGTGGATATCATGCCCTGTTGAGCCGAGACGCATTCACACGCTTTTAAGCCATACCCCATTACGGGTACATGAAGCTCAAAATGCCAGGGCCCAATGGAGTTATCACTATCACTAGTGATCCGGATATAGCACTTCGCGCAGAAAACAAAACTGCATCCCTGGCCCTCGAGGCGCTATCCGAGGCCCTCGCGGCCAAGGAGCTAACCACTCTGCGCTCCATAGTGGACAAGGACGATGTCATCCTCGAGAAGAGGCCCAAATCCAGTTCCTTCAAGCCAGCAGACGAAATAGTCAAATTTCAAGTACACCCAACGGATCCTAACAAAATAGCAGCCATTGGAGCATAGCTAGATCCAACGATCGACGCCGCTCTAAGAGCATTCCTGCGCGAGAATTGGGACATTTCCTCAACATAATAAAAGGGTTCAAGCCAGTCAAGCAAACGCTGCGGCAATTTTTTGAACCCAAGCGACAAGCTATGGGGGAGGAGCTAGCCAAACTACTTGAAGTCGGGTTCATCAGAGAGATCAAACACCCGGACTGGCTAGCAAACCTGGTTATGGTGCCAAACAAGGACAAATCCTGGCGCCTTTGTGTCGATTTCAAAGACCTCAACAAGGCATGCCCTAACGACCCGTTCCCGCTACCCCACATTGACCAAATCATCAACGCGACTACAGGACAAGGTTCACTGTGTTTCCTCGACGCATACACCAGATACCATCAAATTAAGATGAAGGGATCCGATCAGGCCGCAACGGCATTCATTACCCTGTATGGGCCTTTCTGCTTCAACACTATGCCTTTCGGACTTAAAAACGCCGGCGCCACTTACCAACGCATGATTCAAACATGCCTGGAAAAGCAAATTGGCAAGACGGTGGAGGCATACGTAGATGATGTAGTCATCAAAACTAAACATGTCGAATCATTGGTGGACGACTTACGCCTTACATTCGACAACCTCCGAACTTATGACATACGGCTCAATCTGGAAAAATGCGTTTTCGGCGTTCCGGCCGGAAAGCTGCTCGGGTTCATCATTTCTAATAGAGGAATCGAAGCAAATCCAGCCAAAATCCAAGCCCTGTCACAATTGGCAACGCCAACAGACCTAAAGCATGTCCAAAAACTAGTTGGGTGTGTGGCAGCTTTGAGCCACTTTATCTCCAGATTGGGAGAAAAGGCACTGCCACTTTTATCGCCTGCTGCAACGTATCGACCACTTTGAGTGGACGGAGGCAGCAACAACCGGATTGGAAGAAATAAAAACTTTGTTAGCAAGCAACCCAATCCTTGCCGCACCAAACATCGGCGAACCTATGTTGCTCTACATATCTGCAACTCACCAGGTGGTGTGTGTGGTACTCATCGTCGAACGAGAGGAAGAGGGACACAAATTCCCACTCCAAAAACCAGTATACTATGTATCGGCGGTCCTTACAACATGCAAATCCCGATACCCACACTATCAAAACATAGCGTATGCGGTCTGTATGGTATCCCGGAAGCTGCAGCACTACTTTCAAGAGTGTTCGATCACGGTGGCTTCCGAAGTACCACTCAATGACATCATAAACAATTGGGACGCCACCGGCCGCACTGCCAAATGGGCTATTGAGCTCTTACCATTTGAAATAACATACAAGCCACGCCGAGCTATTAAATCTCAGTTGTTGGCCGACTTTATCGCCGAATGGACAGAAGCCGAACTCCCTAAAGAGTACAACACATACTCCAACTTGGTGATGTACTTCGACGGCTCTAAAATGTTAGCCGGATTGGGGCTGGTGTCATCCTAACATCCCATACAGGGGAGACAATCCTTTATGTATTACAAATCATGTATACGGACTCCAATAACACGTCCGAATATGAGGCACTACTGCATGGTCTCCGGATGGCTGTTTCAATAGGCATACAACGCCTCGACGTGCGTGGGGATTCAAACTTCGCAATATCCCAAATAAATGGAGAATTCGATGTGAAAGATCCAAAGATGGCGGCCTACCGCAACGCCGTACTCAAACTATCAGCTCAGTTTGAGGGGCTCGAGTTTCATCACGTGGCTGGAGACAGTAATCAAGCAGCGGGCTGATAACCCACAAGTATAGGCGATCGCAACAGTTTTTGAGGGTAGAGTATTCAACCCAAATTTATTGATTCGACACAATGGGAGCCAAAGAATATTCTCAAGTATTAGCAGTTGAGTTGTCAATTCAACCACACCTGGATAACTTAGTATCTGCAGCAAAGTATTTAGTAGCAAAATAGTATGGAAGTAACGGTAACTATGGAAAAAGTAATAGTAGCAGTTTTGTAGTGATTGTAACAGCAGCAACTGAAAAGTAAAAAAGAGAAGAACAATATGTGAAAAGCTCATAGGCATTGGATCAGTGATGGAGAATTATGCCGGATGCGATTCCTCATGCAATAGTTATAACATAGGGTGATACAGAACTAGCTCTAATTCATCAATGTAATGTAGGCATGTATTCTGAATATAGTCATATGTGCTTATGGAAAAGAACTTGCATGACATCTTTTGTCCTACCCTCCCGTGGCAGCGGGGTCCTACTGGAAACTAAGGGATATTGAGGCCTCCTTTTAATAGAGTACCGGACCAAAGCATTAACACATAGTGAATACATGAACTCCTCAAACTACGGTCATCACTGGGACTGGTCCCGATTATTGTCACTTCGGGGTTGCTGGATCATAACACATAGTAGGTGACTATAGACTTGCAAGATAGGATCAAGAACTCACATATATTCATGAAAACATAATAGGGTCAGATCTGAAATCATGGCACTCGGGCCCTAGTGACAAGCATTAAGCATAGCAAAGTCATAGCAACATCAATCTCAGAACATAGTGGATACTAGGGATCAAACCCTAAAAAAACTAACTCGATTACATGATAAATCTCATCCAACTCATCACCGTCCAGCAAGCCTACGATGGAATTACTCACGCACGGCGGTGAGAATCATGAAATTGGTGATGGAGGATGGTTGATGATGACGATGGCGACGGATTCCCCTCTCTGGAGCCCCGAACGGACTCCAGATCAGCCCTCCCGAGAGAGATTAGGGCTTCGCGGCTGCTCCATATCGTAAAACGTGATGAATCCTTCTATGTGATTTTTTTCTCCCCGAACACGAATATATAGAGTTGGAGTTCAGGTCGGTGGAGCTCCAGGAGGCCCACGAGGCAGGGGGGCGCGCCCAGGGCGGTAGGCGCGCCCCCCACCCTCGTGGACAGGGTGTGGGGCCCCCGGCCTTGATTCTTTCACGAGTATTTTTTATTATTTCCAAAAATAATCTCCGTTGATTTTCAGGTCATTCCGAGAACTTTTATTTCTGCACAAAAATAACACCATGGCAATTCTGCTGAAAATAGCGTCAGTCCGGGTTAGTTCCATTCAAATCATGCAAGTTAGAGTCCAAAACAAGGGCAAAAGTGTTTGGAAAAGTAGATACTACGGAGACGTATCAACTCCCCCAAGCTTAAACCTTTGCTTGTCCTCAAGCAATTCATTTGATAAACTAAAAGTTATAAAGAAAAACTTTTACAAACTCTGTCTGCTCTTGTTGTTGTAAATATGTAAAGCCAGCATTCAAGTTTTCAGCAAAGATTATGACTAACCATATTCACAGTAACATTTAGGTCTCATGTTTACTCATATCAATGGCATAATCAACTAGCGAGCAATAATAATAAATCTCGGATGACAACACTTTCTCAAAACAATCATGATATGATATAACAAGATGGTATCTCGCTAGCCCTTTCTGAGACCGCAAAACATAAATGCAGAGCACCGTTGAAGATCAAGGAATGTCTAAACATTGTAATTCATGGTAAAAGAGATCAAGTCATAGTCATACCCAATATAAATTAATAGTAATGGATGCAAATGATAGCGGTGCTCTCCAGGTGGTGCTTTTTAATAAAAGGGTGATGACTGAACATAAAAGTAAATAGATAGGCCCTTCGCAGAGGGAAGCAGGGATTTGTAGAGGTGCCAGAGCTCGGTTTTTGAAATAGAGATGAATAATATTTTGAGCGGCATACTTTCATTGTCAACATAACAACCGAGAGATCTCGATATCTTCCATGCTACACACAGTATAGGCGGTTCCCAAACAGAATGGTAAAGTTTATACTCCCCCACCACCAACAAGCATCAATCCATGGCTTGCTCGAAACAATGAGTGCCTCCAACTAACAAGAGTCCCGGGGGAGTTTTGTTTGCAATTATTTTGATTTGATTTGCATAAAGCATGGGACTGGGCATCCCGGTGACCAGCCATTTTCTCGTGAGTGAGGAGCGGAGTCCACTCCTCTTGAGAATAACCCGCCTAGCATGGAAGATACAGACAGCCCTAGTTGATACATGAGATGTTCGAGCATACAAAACAAAATTTTATTTTAAGGTTTAGAGTTTGGCACATACAAATTTACTTGGAACGGCAGGTAGATACCGCATATAGGAAGGTATGGTGGACTCATATGGAATAACTTTGGGGTTTAAAGGATTGGATGCACAAGCAGTATTCCCGCTAAGTACAAGTGAAGGCTAGAAAGAGACTGGGAAGCGACCAATTAGAGAGCGACAACAGTCATGAACATGCATTAAAATTAATAAACATTGAGTGCAAGCATGAGTAGGATATAATCCACCATGAACATAAATATCATGAAGGCTATGTTGACTTTGTTTCAACTACATGCGTGAACATGTGCCAAGTCAAGTCACTTGAATCATTCAAAGGAGGATACCACCCTACTATACCACATCACAACCATTTTAATAGCATGTTGGCATGCAAGGTAAACCATTATAAACTCCTAGCTAATTAAGCATGGCATAAGCAACTATAATCTCTAATTGTGATTGCAAATATGTTTATTATAATAGGCTGAATCAAGAACGATGAACTAATCATATTTACAAAAACAAGAGAGGTCGAGTTCATACTAGCTTCTCTCATCTCAATCATTCCATCATACATCATCATAATTGCCTTTCACTTGCACGACCGAACGATGTGAATAATAAAAAATAGTGCACATGCATTGGACTAAGCTGGAATCTACAGGCATTCAATACAAGGGAGAAGACAAGGTAATATGGCTCTTGGTTAAATCAACAATAATGCAAATAAGAGCCACTTCGACATTTTCATAATGTTCTTCTTCTCTCGACCCCCAAAGAAAAGAAAACAAATAAAACTATTTACACGGGAAATCTCCCAACAAGCAAAACAAGAACAATAAATCTTTTTGGGTTTTCTTTTAATTACTACTACTACAAGCATGAAAAGTAAACTAGCTAAAAGCTACAGCTAATTTATTTTTTATTTTTCTTAAGGTTATTCAAACACACAAGAAGAAAGCGAGAAAAATAAAATAAACTAGCATGGATATTAGAATGAAAAAGTATGAGCACCGACAACTAGCATGAGTGTGTGAATATGAATGTAATGTCGGTGAGAAATACGTACTCCCCCAAGCTTAGGCTTTTGGCCTAAGTTGGTCTATGGCCATGGCTGGCCTGGAGGATATCCAAAATTATAGTTGGGGTCGTACTGTGATGGAGCCTCGGGTTGCCACTGGTTGGCAATCTCCTCCGGATCCCACTGGTAAACAGACTGTCGTGAAGGAACAAATTGTGGTTCCGACTCTGGCTCTCTAGTTGGTGTGGGGTTTCGGTAGGCGTGAATGGCCTCCGGCGGAACAAGGTACTTGCCTGCAGATAAGTCAAACAAGGAAGGAGCAGGCAAAGTAATAATCTCAGGGCGAATTTTATGAAATATCAATTTGTACTTAAGCGTCTTTTCCCTATTCTTAACAATAAAATCATGTGCTACCATACTCTTATAGTCTAGAAAAACAGGAGGCAGCAACTTTTCTTCTTTCTCATAATGCCTAATAGGTATGTTAAAATATGCAGCGAGGCGCGAGGCGAAGATACCTCCCAAAATGGGGCCCTTCGTACGGTTAAGATTTAACCGCTTTGCAACAATAGCGCCCATACTAAATGTGTCATCATGGAACAAGGCATGGCACAAAATAACAATATCAGGGGCACTAAGGTTGCCACAGTTTCCGCGACCAATTAAGCATCTACTAGCAAATATTGCAAAGTAACGTAGAACAGGAAAATGTATGCTAGTAATTCTTGCATCGGAAACCTTCCTCGTTTCCCCTAGAGCAATTGTATCAATAAACCTCTCCACATCGTTACGATGTGGTTCCTCTATGCTGCCCGAAAAGGGCAACTTGCAGACCTCACAAAATTCATAGAGGGACATCTCCTTATACTCATCATATATATAGAAATCCACCAAAGGTTGTGACCTCCTAGAATGGAAATGAGAATTTTGCACAAAAATATTAGTGAGTAAGAGATACTGTTCGCGCTGGTCGCGGAGGAAGTCGGTGAGGCCTGCATTCTCAGCCAACTCATAAAAATCATCATAAATCCCAGCTGCTCTCAACAAATCATCACAAGGCCATTCACACGACCGAACTTCCATGGTCGAGGGAGATTATATTTGGGCCCATTATCCTCCTCACTTTTCTTATCCCTCGAGCTTCGGCTTGAAGAGCCCCTCATCTCTTCATCATTTTCTAAATTTTTTTGAAATTTTTAGTAACTCAAAATAAAAGTGAACCAAACTCAACAAAATTGATAGCAGCTACTCCCACAAGTGCCTAGAGACTATATCATGCATTAGAACTACTTGAGACCATATAAATTTGACATGCAAGCTTAAGAATAGGGTCACCTAGGCAGCAAAAATATGCAATGAATAAAGCACTAGAACAAAAACTAATTGGACCATTGGAGGAGTCACATACCAAAGAACAATCCCCCAGAGCAGTTTTGTGAGTGGAGCTTTGAGCTAGGAGATCAAAAATCGCAGCAAAATGAGCTAGAACTCGTGCTTGAGCTGGTTGGTGATTTTTTTGGGAGGAAGGAGTGTGTGGTGGCTGGAATAAGTGGAGGGGAGCCACCATGGGCCCATGAGGCAGGGGGCGCACCCAGGGGGGTGGGCGCGCCCTGGACCCTCGTGGCCAGGTGCTTGCTCCCCCTGCTGTGTTCTCAATGCCAGATATTCTCAAATATTTCAGAAAAAATCATATTTCATTTTCGGGGCATTTGGAGAACTTTTATTTTCGGGGTATTTTTTATTGCATGGGTAATTTAGAAAACTGACAGAAAAATACTATTTTTTCTTTATTTAATCTAAATAACAGAAAGTAAAAGGAGGGTACAGAAGGTTGTGCTTTCTAACTTCATCCATCTCATGCTCATCAAAAGGAATCCACTAAAAAGGTTGATCAGGTCTTGTTAACAAACTCATTTCAAATAACATGAAACCGGAGAAATTTCGAATAACACTAAGTTACCTTGACGGGGATATTCACATCCCCAATAATAAGAATATCATATCTCTTTTTGACAGTAGGAAGAGGAAAGTGTACCGTATGCTCATTTCCATTAATATGAAAAGTGACATTGCCTTTGTTGCAATCAATACGAGCCCCTACAGTATTCAAAAAGGGTCTTCCAAGAATAATAGACATACTATCATCCTCGGGAATATCAAGAATAACAAAGTCCGTTAAAATAGTAACGTTTGCAACCACAACAGGCACATCCTCACAAATACCGACAGGTATAGCAGTTGATTTATCAGCCATTTGCAAAGATATTTCAGTAGGTGTCAATTTATTCAAATCCAGTCTACGATATAAAGAGGAGGCACAACACTAACAACGGCTCCAAGATCACATAAAGTAGTTCTAACATAGTTTCTTTTAATGGAGCGTGGTATAGTTGGTACGCCTGGATCTCCTAGTTTCTTAGGTATTCCACCCTTAAAAGTATAATTAGCTAGCATGGTGGAAATTTCAGCTTCCGGTATCTTTCTCTTATTTGTAACGATATCCTTCATATACTTAGCATATCAGTCAAACGCATACGCAAAAAGATAGGTCTAATCATGTCAGCAAAGCGCTCAAAATCCTCATCATCCTTTTTCTTGGATGGTTTGGGAGGAAAGGGCATGGGTTTCTGAACCCATGGTTCTCTTTCTTTACCGTGCTTCCTAGCAACAAAGTCTCTCTTATCATAACGTTGATTCTTTGATTGTGGGTTATCAAGATCAACAGCAGGTTCAATCTCTACATCATTGTTATTACTAGGTTGAGCATCAACATGAACATCATCATTAACATTATCACTAGGCTCATGTTCATCACCAGATTGTGTTTCAGCATCAGAAATAGAAATATCATTGGGATTTTCAGGCGTGTCAACAATAGGTTCACTAGAAGCATGCAAAGTCCTATCATTTTAATTTTTCTTCCTTTTAGAAGGACTAGGTGCATCAACAATAGTTTTGTGAGAATCTTGCTCAATTCTCTTAGGATGGCCCTCAGGATACAAAGGTTCCTGAGTCATTTTGCCTCCTCAAGTCATAACTCTAACAGCATTATCATTATTCTTACTATTCAATTCATTGAGCAAATCATTCTGAGCTTTAAGTACTTGTTCTACTTGAGTGGTAACCATAGAAGCATGTTTACTAATGAGTTTAAGTTCACCCTTAACTCTAGACATATAATCACCCAAGTGTTCAATCATATCAGCATTGCATTTCAGTTGTCTACCAAAATAAGCATTAAAACATTGGCTAGCAAACTTAGTAGGAGGGATTTCAGCTTTATCATATCTATAGAGGGAATTTACCTTTACTACCTGTGTCGGTTTATCAAGACCGCGTGTTTCTTCAATAGGTGATGAATTAAGACCATGTATTTCTTTAACAGGGGGTAAATTCTTAACATCTTCAGCTTTTATACCTTTTTCTTTCATAGATTTCTTTACCTCTTTCATATCTTCAGGACTGAGAAATAGAATACCCCTTTTCTTCGAAGTTGGCTTAGGAGTTGGTTCAAGAAGTGTCCAATTATTTTCATTAGTCAACATATTATTCAATAGCAATTCAACTTGATCAACTGTTCTTTCCCTAAAAACACAACCAGCACAACTATCCAGGTGGTCTCTGGAAGCATCGGTTAGTCCGTTATAAAAGATATCAAGTATTTCATTTTTCTTGAGAGGATGAACAGGCAAAGCATTAAGTAATTGCAGAAGCCTCCCCCAAGCTTGTGGGAGACTCTCTTCTTCAATTTGCACAAATTATATATTTCCCTTAAAGCAGCTTGTTTCTTATGAGCGGGGAAATATTTAGCAGAGAAGTAATAAATCATATCCTGGGGACTAAGCACACAACCAGGATCAAGAGATTAAAACCATGTCTTAGCATCACCCTTTAATGAGAACAGAAATAATTTAAGGATATAATAGTAGCGAGTTTTCTCATCATAAGTGAACAGGGTGGCTATATAATTTAATTTAGTAAGATGTTTCACAACAGTTTCAGATTCATAACCATAGAAAGGATCAGAATCAACCAAAGTAATTATATCAGGATCAACAGAGAAATCGTAATCTTTATCAATAACAAAGATAGGTGAAGTAGCATAAGCAGGATCATATTTCATTCTAGCATTCAGAGATTTTTCTTTGAGCTTAACTAATAATTTCTTAATATCACTCCTATCATTGCAAGCAAGAAAGTATCTAGCAGTTTCTTCATCGATAACAAAACCCTCAGGCACAACAGGCAATTCATATCTAGGGGGAGAATCTTCATCACCACTTTCATCAATATTATCAGTTTCAATAATTTCATTCTCTCTAGCCCTAGCAAGTTGTTCATCCAGAAATTAACCTATTGGCACAGTATTATCAAGCATAGAAGTAGTTTCCTCATAAGTATCATGCATAGCAGAAGTGGCATCATCAAGAACATGTGACATATCAGAATTAATAGCAGAAGCAGGTTTAGGTGTCGCAAGCTTACTCAAAACAGAAGGTGAATCAAGTGCAGAGCTAGATGGCAGTTCCTTACCTCCCCTCGTAGTTGAGGGATAAATTTTTGTTTTCTCGTCTTTCAAGTTCCTATTAGTGACCAGCAGATAAAAATCCCAAGTGACTCAAAGAATATAGCTATGCTCCCCGGCAACGGCGCCAGAAAATAGTCTTGATAACCCACAAGTATAGGGGATCGCAACAGTTTTCGAGGGTAGAGTATTCAACACAAATTTATTGATTCGACACAAGGGGAGCCAAAGAATATTCTCAAGTATTAGTAGTTGAGTTGTCAATTCAACCACACCTGGATAACTTAGTATCTACAGCAAAGTATTTAGTAGCAAAGTAGTATGGAAGTAACGGTAATTGTGGCAAAAGTAACAGTAGTAGTTTTGTAGTGATTGTAACAGCAACAACTGAAAAGTAAATAAGCGAAGAACAATATGTGAAAAGCTCATAGGCATTGGATCGGTGATGGAGAATTATGCCGGATGTGATTCCTCATGCAATAGTTATAACATAGGGTGATACAGAACTAGCTGCAATTCAACAATGTAATGTAGGCATGTATTCCGAATATAGTCATACGTGCTTTTGGAAAAGAACTTGCATGACATCTTTTGTCCTACCCTCCCGTGGCAGCGGGGTCCTACTGGAAACTAAGGGATAATAAGGCCTCCTTTTAATATAGTACCAGACCAAAGCATTAACACATAGTGAATACATGAACTCCTCAAACTACGGTCATCACCGGGAGTGGTCCCGATTATTGTCACTTCGGGGTTGCCGGATCATAACACATAGTAGGTGACTATAGACTTGCAAGATAGGATCAAGAACTCACACATATTCATGAAAACATAATAGGTTCAGATCTTAAATCATGGCACTCGGGCCCTAGTGACAAGCATTAAGCATAGCAAAGTCATAGCAACATCAATCTCAGAACATAGTGGATTCTAGGGATCAAACCCTAACAAAACTAACTCAATTACATGATAAATCTCATCCAACCCATCACCGTCCAGCAAGCCTATGATGGAATTACTCACGCACGGCGGTGAGCATCATGAAATTGGTGATGGAGGATGGTTGATGATGACGATGGCGATGGATTCCCCTCTCCGGAGCCCCGAACGGACTCCAGATCAACCCTCCTGAGAGAGATTAGGGCTTGGCGGCGGCTCCGTATCGTAAAACGCGATGAATCCTTCTCTCTGATTTTTTTCTCCCCGAACACGAATATATAGAGTTGGAGTTGAGGTCGGTGGAGCTCCAGGGGGCCCACGAGGCAGGGGGCGCGCCCAGGGGGTAGGCGCGCCCCCACCCTCGTGGATAGGATGTGGGCCCCCTGGCCTTGATTCGTTCGCCAGTATTTTCTATTATTTCCAAAAATAATCTCCGTTGATTTTCAGGTCATTCCGAGAACTTTTTTCTGCACAAAAACAACACCATGGCAATTCTTCTGAAAACAGCATCAGTCCGGGTTAGTTCCATTCAAATCATGCAAGTTAGAGTCCAAAACAAGGGCAAAAGTGTTTGGAAAAGTAGATACGACGGAGACGTATCACGGACATCCTTGCTCGAATGGGCGCTAAATGCGGCCCTGTCCCACCTAACACCTTTGTGGAAAGGCTTTTCAAGCCATCCGTGGTATGGCAGGACGAGAGCGGCAATACTAGTCCCGAGCCCATCATACCCTCGGAGGCCGAACACAATTCTGATATCATCGGGGGCTCGGACACCGAAATGACACCTTCCGTGCATCAAATCATGGTTGTAATCGCTCCATGGACTGAACCTTTCCTAGCCTACCTTAATAGGCGGGAGCTCCTTCATGATCAGAATGAGGCACATCGCGTTATTCGATGCTCGAAAGCTTACAAGGTTCATGAAGGAGAAATCTACAAGAAAAGTACTACTGGAGTTCTTCAAAGATGTATCTTTGAAGAGGAGGGACGGCAGCTCTTGGCCGAAATACATGCTGGCCTCGGCGGCCATCACGCTGTAGCTCGGCCCCTCGTAAGTAAGGTCTTTCGTACAGGTTTATTTTGGCCCACGGCCCGAGCAGATGCACAGGCACTTGTACAGCGCTGTGTCGGATGCCAGCTGTTTGCCAATCAAAGTCATATGCCGCCCACCACCCTAAAAACAATTCCCATTACCTGGCCTTTTGCGGTCTGGGGGCTAGATATGGTCAGACCCCTTAAAGGGGGAAGCCATAAGAAGAAATATCTACTGCTTATGGTAGATAAATTCACTAAGTGGATAGAGGCCAAACCAGTAAAAACGGCTGAAGCTGGGCCGGTGATTGGCTTTATATCCGGCGTTGTACACCGTTATGGTGTCCTGCACAGCATTATTACTGACAATGGCTCTAACTTCACAGCCGATGAGGTCAAAAATTGGTGTGCTAATCTGGGCAATAAGCTCGACTACGCCTCAGTATATCAACCTCAAAGAAACGGTCAGGTCGAATAGGCTAATGGCCCGAGAGTCGCACCTTACGGGTAGAACTTGCGGAGATGCTCAATATTCCATGAGTTTTGCAATGGAATGCCATCTCCGGTCTCCAAACGGACTGCGCCAAGTCTGGTAACTCGAACTACTCGGTAAGGGCCTTCCCACTTTGGTGTCAACTTGTTTGTACCCTTGGTGGACTAAACGCGCCTAAGGACAGGGTTTCCTTCCTCAAAACACCGGGCATGAACCATGCGGCTGTGATAGTGACACAGGGCTTGTTGATAGCGTGCAGCACGCATACCAGCCCGGAGACGGTTCTCCTCGAGAAGCACAACATCGTCACACGCGGTGCTGATCCTGCGCTACTTCATCGTAGGCAAGCACTCGAGGTGACCCGTAAATGAGTTCCGTGGGGATAACTACTTCTGCCCCATAAACAAGGGAGAAGGGAGTCTGCCCAGTAGCTCAATTTGGTGTCATTCTGAGGGACCAGAGAACTACCGGCAGCTCGTCGATCCATCGTTTGCCGCACTTCTGCAGCGTATCAAATGTTCTTGTCTTGAGTCCTCGCAACACTTCAGCGATCGCCCTCTCATCTTGTCCATTGCTTCTGGGATGTGCAATAGAGGCAAATAAGATCTTGCTTCCGAGGACATGAACGTATTGCATGAAGGCGCGGCTCGTGAACTGCGTGCCATTGTCGGTGATGATCCGGGCAGGGACCCTGAAGCGGCACACCAATCCTTTCAAGAACTTGATAGCTGACTGAGCAGTCACCTTTCTCACGGCATCTACTTCCTGCCACTTTGTAAACTTGTCGATGGCAACGAACAAGAATTCAAAGCTCCTGGCAGCTCGTGGGAAAGGGCCGAGGATATCGAGCCCCCAGACCGAAAACGACCATGACAAAGGGATTGTCTGAAGAGCTTGTGCAGGCAGATGGATGTTTTTGGAATGGAACTGGAAGGCTTCACACTTAGTGACTAGCTCGACCGCATCTTGGAGGGCTGTGGGACAATAGAATCCTTGTCGAAATGCTTTCCCAAATAATGCCCTTGATCCAATGTGGGAGCCGCACATGCCTTTGTGTATTTCCGCCAGCAGTTCCTTCTTCCCGGCAGATGCACTTCAATTTCAAACCATTGGGCCTTCTTCTGTACAGAGTGTCATCGACAAACTGATACATACTGGCCCTCTGGGCTACTCTTTCAGCTTCCTCTTGCTCATTGGGAAGTTCTCTGGTTTGGAGGAAATGGACTATGTGCCTTGCCCAAGTTGGAGCCTGGGGCTCGGCAACAAGGACTAGCGGCACCTCCCCATCTGCGGGAGCCCATTTCTTGACCGCGGGGCCCAGTGGCCCGGCAGGAGAGCGCAGCCCGGTAGTCGATGGGGAGTTGTTTCCGACAGGGTCCCTTCCAGGAGCCCCGGGAGGCTCTACCGGGAGAGGCTTACCGGAGTCCGACTTCCTCCTATTTTGGGCCATTGTTGCCGGGGATACGGAGGGCTGAGTAAGATGGAGAACAAAAGTTCCTGGTTCCACAGGAAGTTTTTGCGCAACACACTTTAACAGATGACCAGCTATGCTATTTTCCGCACGGGGTACGTGATCAGTTTGCAATCCGTCAAAGTGCTCCTCCAATCTTCTCACTTCCTCAACGTATGCCTCCATCAATGGACTTTGGTAATCCTTGTTGACTTGTCTCACCAAAAGTTGAGAGTCTCCTCGAATGATCAGCTTCTTAATTCCCAATTCTGTGGCAATCATGAGCCCGGCAAGGAGCCCTTCATACTCTGTTGTATTGTTGGTTGCCTCCTCCCTAGGAAAATGATCCGGACGACGTACTTCAAGTGCTCTCCCATGGGAGCAACGAGAAGCACGCCAGCCCTTGCACCTTGCAGGGAGAATGCACCACTGAAATACATGATCCATTCTTGGGGCGCTTCCTTGCCGAGGGTAACTGTCTCCAGTACTTCCTCATCAGGGGTTGGCGTCCATTCTGCAATAAACTCTGCCAATGCCCTACTCTTAATTGTTGATGTACTCTTTTCAGGCCAAAGCTGGATAACTGCAAAGCCCACTCCACTATTCTGCCAATAGCCTCAGGGTTCTGGAGTATCCTTTGCAACGGAAAGCGAGTGACAACTGTGATCTCATGGGTTTGGAAATAGTGGTGCAGTTTCCTCGAGGCCATGATGAGGCCAAAAATCAACTTTTACACACCAGAATACCTCGATCTAGCCCCCTGTAACAGGGAACTAACGAAGTACACTAGGAGCTGCACCACTTTCTTCCTTGCCGCGTACTTGGGGTTTCCTCTGCTGTTGTGCTCTTCTTTGCCCTGATCCTCATTAGGTCCTGCCAGGCTTAGCTCACTTTCTGTTTCCTCTACTTCCCGCTGTGCCACTAGGGCTGCACTAACCACTTGATTAGTTGCCGCTAAGTATAGCAGCAATGGCTCTTGTGGTTTAGGGGCAACCAAAGTGGGCACAGAGGACAAGTAGTTTTTCAAATCTTGTAAAGTTGCGTCTGCTTCCGGGGTCCACTTAATGGGCCCTGCCTTCTTCAAAATTTTGAAGAACAGCAGGGCGTGCTCGGCAAACTTGGAGATGAATCTGCTAAGCGCGACAACGCACCTTGTTAGACGCCTCACATCTTTGACTCTCCTGGGTGCCTAGATCTGCTCGATATCCTTGATCTTGTCGGGGTCACGAAGAACCCAAGTAGCTTGCCGGAAGGAACGCCAAACACACACTTCTCCGGATTTAGCTTCAAATTTATCTTGCGCAGATTAGCAAATGTCTCTTCCAAATCCTGGATAAGGGTTGATTTGTCCTTGGTCTTGACCACAATATCATCCATATAAGCCTCAATGTTTCTGTGCAACTGTGGTTCAAAACCAATCTGGACTGTTGTTGCAAAAGTGGACCCGACACTCTTTAATCAGAAAAGCATGCACAATGCAGTACGTACCACATGGGGTGATGAACGAGGTCTTCTCTTCGTCTTCCTTGGACATGAAGATTTGATGATACCCAGAGTATGCATCCAGAAAGGAGAGAAAATCACAACCTGAAGTGGAGTTGTCGGTGCAACAAACCCTGGGTTTTCTGTAACGTTGCACACAGCATGCGGGAAAACCGGAAACTGGCACGGGCTCAAGATTAATGAAGAAGCAAAGAAGACCTCAAGGGGGCCAGCCTCTTTCGCACACTTGCCTATGCACTTATTAGGGCCTACCCCGACAGCGCTCGGCGGCGCATTCGGGGAAGGCCCGGGGGATTCTGTCGGTGCAACAAACCCTGGGTCCGTTGCCCAGACTGTGCACAAGCACGGAAGCAAGATTACAGCACCATGGTCAGGCCAAGGTACAAGAGGTCAAGATCTTCAAAGAACCAACATGCAGATTGAGAGGACCAAGACCAAGCCAAAGAAGTAAGAAATATCCAAGACGTCCCGGCAGGGCCTTCCGGGACTCGCGGAGGCAGAACCACCTCACTGAACCACTTCACCGCGACGCACGTCGTCGATCTATGCGGTGTTAAGCCGCAAAGTGACTAAGTGGCAGCCATTTGCCACATGGCAGCCCACTACTAGGGAAAACCCTAGTAGTAGCGCGGGTTTAATGCCCACTAGCAGCGCGGGCTGTCGCGCTACTAATAAGGCGCTACAGCTATTACTTACCAGTAGCGCGTGCGACACGCGCTACTGCTAAGACACATAGCCGAAGCGCTTGTTCTCTCCCGCGCTGCTGCTAATCTAGCTAGTAGCAGCGTGTTTACTATCCATCGCTACTAGTATTCTTTTTTATTTTTTTTTATTTTTAGTGTATTTATACGCCGTTATACAAATTTTGGTACGATACCAATTATGAGGTTTATATCATTATGTCCATAACAGTGTGTCAAATGAAGGTGGATTAGGTTCAAGTGGAGGCAATATGTGGTGCATGTCAAAAGTATACTACTAATCCAAACTTGATCTAGTTTGGACTAGTAGTACTTTCGATGTGCACCACATGTTGCCTCCACTTGAATCTAATCCGCCAGCACAAGCTATTTAATCATCATCATAGTCATTACCACCAACAGTATTTATTTAATCACCATAATCATAGTGTAGCACATCATCATCTTCAAACTCATTCTAGCTAGCTAATCACCACCAACACTAGATGCGGTAGCTATCTAATCACCACCAACACTAGCTAATAATAATCATCATAGTCATTACCACCAACACTAGCTATTTAATCATCATAGTCATAGTGTAGCACATCATCATCTTCAAACTCATTTCTAGCTAGCTAATCACTCCTGCTGCTCTCTCTCTCAGGTAAAATAACATAAAACATGTGTAGCACTCCTCCTTCATCAAGTTGGAGCATGCAGATGAACATGTCTCCTAATCGTGGGTTGCGCTTCTGATTGCTACCCCCTAGTACTTCTCTGCACTCCTCCTTCACAAATTTGGTCTAGTCTTTCACTATTAAGCATTCCTCGCTATTAGAAATCCTGAATGCACTAAAGTGCACTGTAGGATATCTTGGTCATAAGCTAACAATACTCATGGTACCTTTAGTCTCAATCCCATGAGGCACAACATTCATCGGGAGTCCCTGTTGAAGAACATCGTATAGTAACATACTTAGCAATGAAGTTTATCTTAAAAAATAATGTATGCAAAAGATGCACTGAGGACAAATAGTAAAAATCTTACCATCTTTCCTAAATAGATGTGACCGTAGTTCAGTACGAACACTATTGGTTGCAAGTTTTCAGTACTAACATTTCTAAGTGCAGGAAGAAAATTTGTCTTGACAGTATGAAGATCCTCAAGCCATGAAACATAATGACTTATCTCCTCGCAGTTTAGTTCAGCCCCGGGACAGTAGTAGGTCCTGTCTACCAAGCGCTGGACATGTTTGCTTGAACGGAAATAAGCTGACAATAGAAATTAGTTGTGAACTATTTTTGAATAAACAATATCAAAGACATAAATATGGTTGAGAAACTCACATAATGGTATAACTGGAGGCGTCTGCACATCGACCCAAATGTCGATATTACCGTCAATATCATCTTCCAGACGAATATCAAAGGTGATAACCATATCACGCTCAAATGCATAAGTCTTGCATAGTGCTCGCCAAGTTTTGCATCCAAAATAGGTGTAGTCGTCTGCGTTGCATAATTTTGCGTGGAAAATACAACCATGCTCGGTCTTCAAGTAAACTTTCTTTACCTCCCTAGTACGACTGAAACCTATCATGTCCAACACAAAAACTCTTGCATGGCACGGGATACGCTAGTAGAATAGTAAAAAAATTAAATTATAAGTTGAAGCAAATGAAGCAGATGTCATGCTTAATTACGAAAAAAGACTTGTCATTGTGACTTACTGTATCCACTTCGAAGTTCTCGTCCAGCTTGATGCTGAAGCGCCTATCATCATCTAGGAAGATTCCGTCGCACAGGCCGCGCTCGTCTTTGCAGTATTTGCAAATACCGAAATCCTTTTCGTCGTCAGACATTTCCTATGTTCATAGTTGAAACATTAATTGAAAATCGATCGAAGACAACTACCAGGATACTCAACACACAAATCCGGGGCACTCAATATTTCCTACAAATTCTGGCACAAGTCATGCCAAAATTCACGAACAAATCCGGCATGACCTTTGCTAAAATAGGACATATCGAGCGCCTGAAATTTGTCGGAACGGAAATGAATCAACACTCCGGCAAAACATAGGCCAGTCAGAGGTGTAACCTGCAAACATGACCGGCCACTTGGGCAAGCACATATCCTATTTGAGCAATATCTAAGAAAACATCTGAGCCGCATCCGTATCCGATTCATTTCCACCCATAGATGAACCCTAACTAATTTGATGCAACTAAAATTTGAAGAACCCTAGCTAGGCAGAGGTAGGGGAGGGGGAGGAGCAGGCGTGCTCACCTCGGGTGCCTGCGGGGAGGGAGGGGCAGGCGGCGTCGAGGTCGGGCTCAGGGCTCGGGCGCGCAGCGGAGGCGGCGTCGAGGTCGGGGTCGGGGGCGGCGTTGAATCCGGGGTCGGGGGCGGCGTCGAGGGTGTGCGGAGAGCGACGGGAGAGCGCGCGGCGGCCGACGGGCGACGCCGGCGGTGACAACGGAGGAGTTGGATTTGGGGAAGTGGCTGTGGGGAAGAACGATCGCGTGGTTAAGTCAGAAGTAGCAGTAGTGCGTTCCAGGAAGTGCGCTACTGCTAAGCTAGCTACAGCGTTTTCCTAGATACGCACTACTCCTATTCCTTTCTCTTTTTTCCCATTTTTCATTTATTTTTCTTCAAATTTTATTTTTTTCCTTTCACCTTTTTCTATTTCTTTCATTTTCATTTACTTTCATATTTGCTTTCCATTTAATTTTATTTCCTTTAGTAGTAGTGTGTTTCACCGTAAACGCGCTGCTACAAAGCAAGTAGCGGTAGCGCTGTTCTACATAGATCGCTACTACTATGTGTAGCCTATCGGCTAAGCCGTGGAAATTTTAGTAGTACCGCTTTTATCTTCAGGCGCGCTACTGCTACAATAGTATCTGTAGCCAGTTCACACCAGCGCGCTACTGCTACTTAGCACCAGCGTGCTTTTTTAACACGCGCTACTGCTAAAGTTCTGTGTATAAGGTTTTCCCTAGTAGTGGCCTCTTTCTACAGGAAATACCTACAGACGACACCCGTCCTGCGACGTGTCGAGCGAGCAGGGGCGAAGCTGGCAAAACAGCTCGGCAAGGCTTACTGGGCAAGCAACGATGTGACGTTGAGCGGCGCATTTAATGCGCTTTGTCAGCCTCCAGAGTTAGGTATGATAGCATTGTTTGCTATCTTATCAGTACGTAATGACTAATTTGCCATTGTGGTGACCCCTTAATCTATAAAAGGAGGCCCATGGCAACCGTAGAAAGGGTTAGAAGGTTGGACACCCACACATTCATATGCGCATAGCCACTGTCGCCCCAAGGCTACCCTGCCGGGCAAGTGTACTACTCTCCGCCACCATTCTTCCACCATCAATCCACCAAAGCAGGAGTAGGGTTTTACGCCTCGTAGTGCCCCGGACCTGGGTAAAACGTCGTGCGTGATCTCTGTCGTGCTGCCCCACCCTCTTCTGCTCTTTGTGCAATGTGCCGTCCGCCCGCCGAACTAGGAAGGGACCTTTGGTCCCATAGGTGGCCGTGGTTTCTCGCGACATCTTTGGCGCGAGAGGTAGGGGGATCACTTGCGCGAACCTAAAAGCATGAGCAGCGCGTCATCTTCATCGCCATCTTCATCTTTGACGGCGCCATCGACCATGGCGCCCAAGAAGAAATCTGGTGCTTCAGCTCACACGTCCACCTCGAAGGCTCCGCCACTCGCAGCCACCAATGCCGCGGGCGATGCGGAGGCGCACGAGGATGTGGACGCTGCTGGGGGTGTGGTCGGAGCATGCGGCACTGTCACCACTTCCCCCGCAGCCGAAGCAGGAGCAGGAGACACTGGAGGAGAGCAGCATCAGCAACATCCCGACGGCCACGCTCCACGAGGTACGGGTGAAGGGATTATTCCATCTGCGCCCCTTCCTCTCGCCGACGGGCACAGCCACCGCGGTGGCGCTCGGTTCAGGGCAAATAGCCGCCCTCCGGCCGCCCCACCACGGGAGCGACCACAGTGCGTGCACCTCTCCCGGGGCGAGCGGACCAGGTTGCTGCGCCCAATGGAGCCGCTGGCCTTCAAGCGCCTTCACCATGTCACCATGCCATCCAGATGGCCACCTCGCAAAAGTGAGAACGTGGTGATGTCGCTGCTGGCACCGTCAGAAGCCGAGCGACGGTGCGGTCCACATCATCATTACCCATGCCAAGTACTGCTACGAAGGCCATGGCACGGCTTCAGCTGCTGCTAAGGTTTCCGCCGGCGGCCAAACAGATGGACGAGTGGCGTCCCACCATCCAGAGTCTGCTCGGTTTCGCCGAGGCTAGGGGCTCACAGCGAGTTGGCCCGCCCCGGCCTCCCCAAGCGACAACGATGGCTCGCGCTGCTGGTCTTACGGAAAGGGGCACCCCCATGGTACAGTCCCAACCACGGCAACCAGCACGAGCACGGTAGAATCAAGAACCTGACGACGTCTCAATGGCATCTTCTGACTCTCGAGCACGTCCAGGCCAACGGCGAGCCCCGGAGGACCGGGGGAGGGGAGACGCGCGCGTCGTCATTGAGCGACGCCATGACGACCACCGTTGGACCAACGGGTGCGATGGTCCCGACGTTTACGAGCCTGCGCTCGAGGTTGGCGGGTGCCTACCTTTCAAGGTTGGGTGCCCTGCCTTTACTCGTGAGCTGCGACAAGTCCGTTGGTCGTCCGTTCCCACGTTCAAGCTAGAGATACCCGAGAAGTATGATGGCAGGCTAAACCCGACAGAGTTTCTGAGCATCTACAGTATCGTTGTTCAAGCTGCTGGGGGAAGAGATCAGAAGGTGTTTGCCAACTTCTTCCCTTTGGCACTCAAGTCCAATGTGAGGTCTTGGCTGATGCACCTGCCAGAGAACTCCATTTCGTCTTGGGCAGACCTGTGCCATGAGTTCATTGGCGCCTTCACTAGCGGCCATCAAGAACCAGGGCGGCCCAGAAACTTGCAGCTTCTCCAATAGAAAGAAGGAGAGACTCTCCGGAAGTACTTGCAGAGATTCAGCAGAGTCTACAGGAACATCCTGAATATACATCCAGCAGTTGTGTTAGCTGCCTTCCAATCCAATGTGCGCAACCGCATGATTTTTTCTAAGATGAACGTGTGGTTGCCCAAGACTATGAAGGAGCTTTACACCTTGGTGGACAAGTGTGCTCGGATGGAGGAGGGAAGGAAACTACCCGGATAGGAGGATTGCATCAACGTCGACTCAGAGGATGATGACGAATCCACCAGTCAGAAGAAGAGCAAGAAGTGCGGCAAGAGGCGCAAGGATAAGGCAGTGATGACTGTCAAGGGATCGGGTACACCTAGTACCGGCAAGAAGGCTAAAGTCGAAGCCCCCAGCAAGGAAGCTGCCATGTGCGCTGACTGCCAGGTAGCTGCGGCTCCAGAGAAGGCCGGGAAAGGCGATGGGCCGTACTGCAAGATTCATCGGACCAAGGGCCACGATCTTCCAGAGTGTCATGAGGTTGAGCAGCTTGTCAAGAGGCAGAGAGCAGAATATGAGAAGCGTGATAGGGAAAAAGGTCAGAATACCGCTGGCGGGAAGGGCCGATGCGGTGAAGCAAATTGCCCCCGCAAACCCCTCCGGAACCAAGGAAAACCCACCAGGGGTCGAGAGAAGGAAACTTACAATTATGAGAGTGATGGAGGATATGAAGAGGAAACGAATGAGCAGGAGTTCCTGAAGGCCACTGACGCCCTGTGCATTGACGGGGGTGCATCCCTGCACTACACTCACCGCCAACTCAAACTGTGGGCACATGAGGTCAATGCCGTGGAACCAGCGGCAGAGGCTCGGAAGGCACTCAAATGGTCACGCACGCCCATCATCTTTGACAAAGAGGACCATCCCGACCGTACCACTTTGGTAGGATGTTTGACATTGTTGGTCTCTCCGACAATTCGCAACCTCAAGGCCACAAAGATGTTGGACGGTGGGGCCGGGTTGAATCTGATTTCCCCAAAAGTCATCAGCAAGCTTCAGATAGCAGAGGAAGAGCTAAAGGTCACGGGCACGTTTCAAGGAGTTAATCCCGGCAGGAGTCATCCTAAGGGAAAGATCACGTTGCCATTGACATTTGGAGGAGAACTGAACTATCAGACTAAGAAGATTGTGTTTGATGTGGTCGACCTCCCCTTACTGTACAATGGGATCCTTGGATGCACAACCCTGGCTAAATTCATGGTGGTATCCCACTATGCCTACAACACCTTGAAGATGCCTGGGCCGGTAGGAGTCATTTCCATCCCATCAGATGAGAAGGACGCAATCATTTGCGTGGATAAGATGTACCGGGACGCAGTCGTGCCAGAGGCAGCGGCAGTGGCAGTTCTCGCCAAGGAGAACAGAGGAAAGAAGAAGGATTTCAGAGACGCTAGCAAGGAATCCGGGAAGCGCACCTCTCCGGAGTGCGCTGTGCCTGTTGATGATTTGCCGGAAAGTTCCAACAGCAAGAGATCCAAGGTTGCTGCACCACAAGTGAAGAAGGTCCCGGCAGGGCTGGCTAGCGTTGATGGTACCTTCACTATCATCGCCACCCTTGATGACAAATAGGAAAGCGCGATCATTGCCTTCCTGTGGGCGAATATCGATGTGTTTGCCTGGCAACCATCTGATATCCCTGGTGTTCCCAGTGAGGAAATTGAGCACCACCTTGATGTCTGCCCACATGCCCTACCTGTGAAGCTGAAAGTTCGGAAGCAGGCTTTGGAGAGGCATCAGTTTATTGCAGAGGAGATTAAGAAGGTTGAGGTAACTGGTTTGGTCAGAGGAGTACTGCATCCAACATGGTTAGCAATTCCAGTGGTTTTTCGCAAGGCTTTGCATAGATTTCACAGATCTCAACAAGGCTTGCCCGAAGGACCCATTTCCCTTGTCGCACATCCATCATATTGTGGATTCCACTTTAGGCTTTGATTTGCGCTCCTTTCTGGATGCATATTCTGGATATCATCAAATCTTCATGTCCAAAGAAGACGAAGAGAAGACCTCGTTCATCACCCCATGTGGTACGTACTGTTTTATCTACATGCCATTCGGATTAAAGAGTGCTAGGTCTACTTTTGCAAGGGCAGTCCAGATTGGTTTTGAGTCACAGCTACACAGAAACATTGAGGCTTATATGGATGATATTTTGGTCAAGACCAAGGACAGAGCAACCCTCATCCAGGACTTGGAGGAGACATTTGCTAATCTGCGCAAGATCAACTTGAAGCTCAACCCGGAGAAGTGTGTGTTTGTCGTTCCCTCCGGCAAGCTACTTGGGTTCTTTGTATCCCATTGGGGGATCAAAACCAACCCTGACAAGATCAAAGCTATCGAGCAGATCCAGGCGCCAAGGATAGTTAAGGATGTGAGGCGTCTGACAGGGTGCCTTGTCGCGCTAGGCAGATTCATTTCCAAGTCTGCCAAGCGTGCCCTACCGTTCTTCAAAATCCTGAAAAAGGCAGGGCCCATGAAGTGGACTCCGGAAGCAGATGCGGCTTTGGAAGAGTTAAAGGCCTACTTGTCCTCTATGCCCACCTTGGTTGCTCCTAGACCACAAGAGTCGTTGTTTCTATACTTGGTGGTGACCAATCAAGTGGTTAGTGTAGCCTTAGTGGCACAGCAGGAAGTGGAAGAAGCAGAAAGTGAGCAAGGCCCGGCAGGGCCAGATAAGGATCAGGGCAGAAATGAGCACGACAGCGAGGGAAACCCCAAGGACACAGGAAAGAAGAAAGTGGTGCAGCGCCCAGTGTACTTCGTCAGTTCCCTACTACAAGGAACTGGATCGAGGTACTCTGGTATGCAAAAATTAATCTTTGGTCTCATCACGGCCTCAAGGAAACTGCGCCACTACTTCCAAGCCCATGAGATTACGGTTGTCACTCGCTTCCCGTTGCAAAGGATATTCCGAAACCCCGCGGCTATCGGCAGAATAGTGGAGTGGGCTTTGGAGTTATCCAGCTTTGGACTGAAGTTTGAGAGCACATCAACAATTCAGAGCAGGGCATTGGCAGAGTTTATTGCAGAATGGACGCCAACCCCTGATGAGGAAGTGCTAGAAACAGTCATCCCCGGCAAGGAAGCGCCCCAAGAATGGATCATGTATTTTGATGGTGCCTTTTCCATAGAAGGTGAAGGGGCTGGCGTGCATGTTGTTGCCCCCTCCGAGGAGCACTTGAAGTACGTCGTCCAGATGCACTGTTCCCGGGAAGAGGCGGCCAACAATACAGCAGAGTATGAAGGGCTCCTTGCCGTGTAGCGCCCAAGATGCGATTCTATCCCAATCACGTGATGAATTCATGATTGAGGCACAACCGCATTTCAAGCGCATAGCAAGGTGGATATCATTACAACATACCATGTACTGAACAGATGAGAATACAAGATAAAGGCTTACACTCGCCACAAACTACAACATAAATACAATAGTTCATCAATACATATCAATCATCATATAGAAGAGCAGGATCCGACTACGGATGAAAGCAAACGAAAAATAAGAACGACATTCACCCTGCTAATCCCAGGCTCCCGACCCGGAACCTATCCCTTGATTGAAGAATAAGCAGAAGAACTCCAACACAAGCAAGCACTACTTTCACGTCAGATCATCGCATTACCTGCACCTGCAACTATTGTTGTAGTAATCTGTGAGCCATGAGGACTCGGAAGTCCCATTACCATGGGTATAAGACTAGCAAAGCTTAATGGGTATGGAATGAATAAATGGTGAGGTTGCAGCAAGCGACTAAGCATTGTATGATGGCTAACTTACGAGTACAAGAATAAGATGACAAACTATGCAACGGTCGCAAACTAGTAATAATCAATAAGTGATCCTGAACTATTTACGTTCAACCATAACCCAACCATGTTCTCTTTCCAAACCTCATCGAAAAGGGACAGTCCCGGTTACGCACGCGGTTGGTGTATTTTAATTGAGTTTAGTTCAAGTTCACTAGAACCGAATATTAAAAACTCCCATCTGCCACATAACCGCGGGCACGGCTTTCGAAAGATCAAACCCTGCAGGGGTGTCCCAACTTAGCCCATGACAATCTCTCACGATCAACGGAGGAAAATCCTCCTCCCGGAACAACCCGATCAAGCTCGGAAACCCGGTTCACAAGATAATTCGACAATGGTAAAACAAAACCAACAAGACCACCCGATGTGCCGACAAATCCCGATAGGAGCCGGACGTATCTCGTTCTCAGGGCACACCGGATGGGCAAGACGTTCGGTTGGCTGAGACCCTGGTTGCCCAGGGGGCGCCGAAAATAGCCCGGTTTGGACCAACACTCATGAGGAGCACTGGCCCGCGGGTTGATTAATAGACCTCGGGAGATGACTGAAGGAAATATGCCCTAGAGGCAATAATAAAGTTATTATTTATTTCCTTATATCATGATAAATGTTTATTATTCATGCTAGAATTGTATTAACCGGAAACATAATACTTGTGTGAATACATAGACAAACAAACTATCACTACTATGCCTCTACTTGACTAGCTCGTTGATCAAAGATGGTTATGTTTCCTAGCCATTGACATAAGTTGTCATTTGATTAACGGGATCACATCATTAGGAGAATGATGTGATTGACCTGACCCATTCCGTTAGCTTAGCACTCGATCGTTTAGTATGTTGCTATTGCTTTCTTCATGACTTATACATGTTCCTATGACTATGAGATTATGCAACTCCCGTTTACCGGAGGAACACTTTGTGTCCTACCAAACGTCACAACGTAACTGGGTGATTATAAAGGTGCTCTACAGGTGTCTCCGAAGGTACTTGTTGGGTTGGCGTATTTCGAGATTAGGATTTGTCACTCCGATTGTCAGAGAGGTATCTCTGGGCCCTCTCTGTAATACACATCCCTTAAGCCTTGCAAGCATTGCAACTAATGAGTTTGTTGCGAGATGATGTATTACAGAACGAGTAAAGAGACTTGCCGGTAACGAGATTGAACTAGGTATTGAGATACCGACGATCGAATCTCGGGCTAGTAACATACCGATGACAAAGGGAACGTTGTTATGCGGTCTGACCGATAAAGATCTTTGTAGAATATGTGGGAGCCAATATGAGCATCCAGGTTCCGCTATTGGTTATTGACCGGAGACGTGTCCCGGTCATGTCTACATAGTTCTCGAACCCGTAGGGTCCGCACGCTTAACGTTTCGATGACAGTTATATTATGAGTTTATATGTTTTGATGTACCGAAGGTTGTTCGGAGTCCCGGATGTTATCACGGACATGACGAGGAGTCTCGAAATGGTCGAGACATAAAGATTGATATATTGGAAGCCTATGTTTGGATATCGGAAGTGTTCCGGGTGAAATCGGGATTTTACCGGAGTACATGGAGGTTACCGGAACCCCCCGGCAACATAATGGGCCTTAGTGGGCCTAGGTGGAAGAGAGGAGAGGCGGTTAGGGCTGGGCCGCGCGCCCCTCCCCCTAGTCCGAATAGGACAAGGAGAAGGGGGGCGGCGCCCCCCTTCCTTCTTCTCCCTCTCCTCTTTCCCCCCTCCCAAGTCCTAATCCAACTAGGAAAAAGGGGGGAGTCCTACTCCCGGTGGGAGTAGGACTCCTCCTGGCACGCCCCAAGGCTGGCCGCACCTCTCCCCCTTTGATCCTTTATATACGGGGGCAGGGGGCACCCCATAGACACAACAATAGATCATTGATCTCTTAGCCGTGTGCGGTGCCCTCCTCCACCATATTACACCTCGATAATATCGTAGCGGTGCTTAGGCTAAGCCCTGCGTTGGTAGAACATCATCATCGTTACCACGCCGTCGTGCTGACGAAACTCTCCCTCAACACTCGGCTAGATTGGGGTTCGAGGGACGTCATCGAGCTGAACGTGTGCTGAACTCGGAGGTGCCGTACATTCGGTACTTGATCGGTCGGATCATGAAGACGTACGACTACATCAACCGTGTTGTGTTAACGCTTCCGCTTTCGGTCTACGAGGGTACGTGGACAACACTCTTCCCTCTCGTTGCTATGCATCACCATGATCTTGCGTGTGTGTAGGAATTTTTTTGAAATTACTACATTCCCCAACAGTGGCATCCGAGCCTGGTTTTATGCGTATATGTCATATGCACGAGTAGAACACAAGTGAGTTGTGGGCGATATAAGTCATACTGCTTACCAGCATATCATACTTTGGTTCGGCGGTATTGTTGGATGAAGCGGCTCAGACCGACATTACGCGTACGCTTACGCGAGACTGGTTCTTCGGACGTGCTTTGCACAGAGGTGGCTGGCGGGTGTCAGTTTCTCCAACTTTAGTTGAACCGAGTGTGGCTACGCCCGGTCCTTGCGAAGGTTAAAACAGCACTAACTTGACAAACTATCGTTGTGGTTTTGATGCGTAGGTAAGAACGGTTATTGCTAAGCCCGTAGCAGCCACGTAAAAACTTGCAACAACAAAGTAGGGGACGTCTAACTTGTTTTTGCAGGGCATGTTGTGATGTGATATGGTCAAGACATGATGCTAAATTTTATAGTATGAGATGATCATGTTTTGTAACCGAGTTATCGGCAACTGGCAGGAGCCATATGGCTGTCGCTTTATTGCATGCGATGCAATCGCCATGTAATTGTTTTACTTTATCACTAAGCGGTAGCGATAGTCGTAGAAGCAATAGTTGGCGAGACGACAACGATGCTACGATGGAGATCAAGGTGTCGCGCCCGTGACGATGGGGATCATGACGGTGCTTCGGAGATGGAGATCACAAGCACAAGATGTTGATGGCCATATCATATCACTTATATTGATTGCAGGTGATGTTTATCTTTTTATGCATCTTATTTTGCTTTGATTGACGGTAGCATTATAAGATGATCCCTCACTAAATTATCAAAGTATAAGTGTTCTCCCTGAGTATGCACCATTGCGAAAGTTCTTCGTGCTGAGACACCACGTGATGATCGGGTGTGATAGGCTCTACGTTCAAATACAACGGGTGCAAAACAGTTGCACACGCGGAATACTCAGGTTAAACTTGACGAGCCTAGCATATATCAGATATGGCCTCGAAACACGGAGACCGAAAGGTTGAGCGTGAATCATAGAGTAGATATGATCAACATAGTGATGTTCACCGTTGAAACTACTCCAACTCACATGATGATCGGACATGGTTCAGTTGATATGGATCACGTGATCACTTAGAGGATTAGAGGGATATCTATCTAAGTGGGAGTTCTTAAGTAATATGATTAATTGAACTTGAATTTATCATGAACTTAGTACCTGATAGTATCTTGCTTGTCTATGTTAATTGTAGATAGATGGCCCGTGCCGTTGTTCCATTGAATTTTAATGTGTTCCTTGAGAAAGCAAAGTTGAAAGATGATGGTAGCAATTACATGGACTGGGTCCGTAACTTGAGGATTATCCTCATTGATGCACAGAAGAATTACGTCCTGGAAGCACCGCTGGGTGCCAGGCCTGCTGCAGGAGCAACACCAGATGTTATGAACGTCTGGCAGAGCAAAGCTGATGATTACTCGATAGTTCAGTGTGCCATGCTTTACGGCTTAGAACCGGGTCTTCAACGACATTTTGAACGTCATGGAGCATATGAGATGTTCCAAGAGTTGAAGTTAATATTTCAAGGAAATGCCCGGATTGAGAGATATGAAGTCTCCAATAAGTTCTACAACTGCAAGATGGAGGAGAATAGTTCTGTTAGTGAGCATATACTCAAAATGCCTGGGTATAACAATCACTTGATTCAAGTGGGAGTTAATCTTCCGGATGATAGCGTCATTGATAGAATTCTTCAATCACTGCCACCAAGCTACAAGAGCTTCGTGATGAACTATAACATGCAAGGGATGGATAAGACGATTCCCGAGCTCTTCGCAATGCTAAAGGCTGCGGAGGTAGAAATCAAAAAGGAGCATCAAGTGTTGATGGTCAATAAGACCACTAGTTTCAAGAAATAGGGCAAAGGGAAGAAGAAGGGGAACTTCAAGAAGAACAGCAAGCAAGTTGCTGTTCAGGAGAAGAAACCCAAGTCTGGACCTAAGCCTGAGACTGAGTGCTTCTACTGCAAGCAGACTGGTCACTGGAAGCGGAACTGCCCCAAGTATTTGGCGGATAAGAAGGATGGCAAGGTGAACAAAGGTATATGTGATATACATGTTATTGATGTGTACCTTACTAATGCTCGCAGTAGCACCTGGGTATTTGATACTGGTTCTGTTGCTAATATTTGCAACTCGAAACAGATGCTACGGATTAAGCGAAGATTGGCTAAGGACGAGGTGACAATGCGCGTGGGAAATGGTTCCAAAGTCGATGTGATCGCGGTCGGCACGCTACCTCTACATCTACCTTCGGGATTAGTTTTAGACCTAAATAATTGTTATTTGGTGCCAGCGTTAAGCATGAACATTATATCTGGATCTTGTTTGATGCGAGACGGTTATTCATTTAAATCAGAGAATACTGGTTGTTCTATTTATATGAGTAATATCTTTTATGGTCATGCACCCTTGAAGAGTGGTCTATTTTTGTTGAATCTCGATAGTAGTGATACACATATTCATAATATTGAACCCAAAAGATGCAGAGTTGATAATGATACTGCAACTTATTTGTGGCACTGCCGTTTAGGTCATATCGGTGTAAAGCGCATGAAGAAACTCCATACTGATGGACTTTTGGAACCACTTGATTATGAATCACTTGGTACTTGCGAACCGTGCCTCATGGGCAAGATGACTAAAACACCGTTTTCTGGAACTATGGAGAGAGCAACAGATCTGTTGGAAATCATACATACAGATGTATGTGGTCCGATGAATATTGAGGCTCATGGCGGATATCATTATTTTCTCACCTTCACAGATGATTTGGGAAGATATGGGTATATCTACTTAATGAAACATAAGTCTGAAACATTCGAAAAGTTCAAAGAATTTCAGAGTGAAGTTGAAAATCATCGTAACAAGAAAATAAAATTTCTATGATCTGATGGTGCAGGAGAATATTTGAGTTATGAGTTTGGTCTTCATTTGAAACAATGCGGAATAGTTTCGCAACTCACGCCACCCGGAAGACCACAGCGTAATGGTGTGTCCGAACGTCGTAATTGTACTTTACTAGATATGGTGCGATCTATGATGTCTCTTACTGATTTACCGCTATCGTTTTGGGGTTATGCTTTAGAGACGGCTGCATTCACGTTAAATAGGGCACCATCGAAATCCGTTGAGACGACGCCTTATGAACTATGGTTTGGCAAGAAACCAAAGTTGTCGTTTCTTAAGGTTTGGGGTTGCGAAGCTTATGTGAAAAAACTTCAACCTGATAAGCTCGAACCCAAATCGGAGAAATGTGTCTTCATAGGATACCCAAAGGAGACCGTTGGGTACACTTTCTATCACAGATCCGAAGGCAAAACTTTTGTTGCTAAATTCAGAAATTTTCTGGAGAAGGAGTTTCTCTCAAAAGAAGTGAGTGGGAGGAAAGTAGAACTTGATGAGGTAACTGTACCTGCTCCCCTATTGGAAAGTAGTTCATCACAGAAACCGGTTTCTGCGACACCTACGCCAATTAGTGAGGAAGTTAATGATGATCATGAAATTTCAGATCAAGTTATTACTGAACCTCGTAGGTCAACCGGAGTAAGATCCGCACCAGAGTGGTACGGTAATCCTGTTCTGGAGGTTATGTTACTAGACCATGACGAACCTATGAACTATGAAGAAGCGATGGTGAGCCCAGATTCCGCAAAATGGCTTGAGGCCATGAAATCCGAGATGGGATCCATGTATGAGAACAAAGTATGGACTTTGGTTGACTTGCCCGATGATCGACAAGCTATTGAAAATAAATGGATCTTCAAGAAGAAGACTGACGCTGACGGTAATGTTACTGTCTATAAAGCTCGACTTGTTGCGAAAGGTTTTCGACAAGTTCAAGGGATTGACTACGATGAGACCTTCCCACCCGTAGCAATGCTTAAGTCTGTCCGAATCATCTTAGCAATTGCCGCATTTTATGATTATGAAATTTGGCAAATGGATGTCAAAACTGCATTCCTGAATGGATTTCTGGAAGAAGAATTGTATATGATGCAACCGGAAGGTTTTGTCGATCCAAAGGGAGCTAACAAAGTGTGCAAGCTCCAGCGATCCATTTATGGACTGGTGCAAGCCTCTCGGAGTTGGAATAAACGCTTTGATAGTGTGATCAAAGCATTTGGTTTTGTACAGACTTTTGGAGTAGCCTGTATTTACAAGAAAGTGAGTGGGAGCTCTGTAGCATTTCTGATATTATATGTGGATGACATATTGCTGATTGGAAATGATATAGAATTTCTGGATAGCATAAAGGGATACTTGAATAAGAGTTTTTCAATGAAAGACCTCGGTGAAGCTGCGTATATATTGGGCATCAAGATCTATAGAGATAGATCAAGACGTTTAATTAGACTTTCACAAAGCACATACCTTGACAAAGTTTTGAAGAAGTTCAAAATGGATCAAGCAAAGAAAGGGTTCTTGCCTATGTTACAAGGTGTGAAGTTGAGTAAGACTCAATGCCCGACCACTTCAGAAGATAGAGAGAAGATGAAAGATGTTCCCTATGCTTCAGCCATAGGCTCTATCATGTATGCAATGCTGTGTACCAGACCTGATGTATGCCTTGATATAAGTCTAGCAGGAAGGTACCAAAGTAATCCAGGAGTGGATCACTGAACAGCGGTCAAGAACATCCTGAAATACCTGAAAAGGACTAATGATATGTTTCTCGTTTATGGAGGTGACAAAGAGCTCATCATAAATGGTTACGTCGATGCAAGCTTTGACACTGATCCGGGCGATTCTAAATCACAAACCGGATACGTGTTTACATTAAACGGTGGAGTTGTCAGTTGGTGCAGTTCTAAACAAAGCGTCGTGGCGGGATCTACGTGTGAAGCGGAGTACATAGCTGCTTCGGAAGCAGCAAATGAAGGAGTCTGGATGAAGGAGTTCATACCCGATCTAGGTGTCATACCTAGTGCATCGGGTCCAATGAAAATCTTTTGTGACAATACTGGTGCAATTGCCTTAGCAAAGGAATCCGGATTTCACAAGAGAACCAAGCACATCAAAAGACGCTTCAATTCCATCCCGGATTTAGTCCAGGTGGGAGACATAGAAATTTGCAAGATACATATGGATCTGAATGTTGCAGACCCGTTGACTAAGCCTCTTCCACGAGCAAAACATGATTAGCACCAAGGCTCCATCGGTGTAAGAATCATTACTGTGTAATCTAGATTATTGACTCTAGTGCAAGTGGGAGACTGAAGGAAATATGCCCTAGAGGCAATAATAAAGTTATTATTTATTTCCTTATATCATGATAAATGTTTATTATTCATGCTAGAATTGTATTAACCGGAAACATAATACTTGTGTGAATACATAGACAAACAAACTGTCACTAGTATGCCTCTACTTGACTAGCTCGTTGATCAAAGATGGTTATGTTTCCTAGCCATTGACATGAGTTGTCATTTGATTAACGGGATCACATCATTAGGAGAATGATGTGATTGACCTGACCCATTCCGTTAGCTTAGCACTCGATCGTTTAGTATGTTGCTATTGCTTTCTTCATGACTTATACATGTTCCTATGACTATGAGATTATGCAACTCCCGTTTACCGGAGGAACACTTTGCGTGCTACCAAACGTCACAACGTAACTGGGTGATTATAAAGGTGCTCTACAGGTGTCTACGAAGGTACTTGTTGGGTTGGCGTATTTGGAGATTATGATTTGTCACTCCGATTGTCAGAGAGGTATCTCTGGGCCCTCTCGGTAATACACATCACTTAAGCCTTGCAAGCATTTCAACTAATGAGTTTGTTGCGAGATGATGTATTACAGAACGAGTAAAGAGACTTGCCGGTAACGAGATTGAACTAGGTATTGAGATACCGACGATCGAATCTCGGGCTAGTAACATACCGATGACAAAGGGAACAACGTATGTTGTTATGCGGTCTGACAGATAAAGATCTTCGTAGAATATGTGGGAGCCAATATGAGCATCCAGGTTCCGCTATTGGTTATTGACCGGAGACGTGTCTCGGTCATGTCTACATAGTTCTCGAACCCGTAGGGTCCGCACGCTTAACGTTTCGATGATAGTTATATTATGAGTTTATATGTTTTGATGTACCGAAGGTTGTTCGGAGTCCCGGATGTGATCACGGACATGACGAGGAGTCTCGAAATGGTCGAGACATAAAGATTGATATATTGGAAGCCTATGTTTGGATATCGGAAGTGTTCCGGGTGAAATCGGGATTTTGCCGGAGTACATGGAGGTTACCGGAACCCCCCGGCAACATAATGGGCCTTAGTGGGCCTAGGTGGAAGAGAGGAGAGGCGGCTAGGGCTGGGCCGCGTGCCCCTCCCCCCTAGTCCGAATAGGACAAGGAGAAGGGGGCGGCACCCCCCTTCCTTCTTCTCCCTCTCCTCTTTCCCCCCTCCCAAGTCCTAATCTAACTAGGAAAAGGGGGAGAGTCCTACTCCCGGTGGGAGTAGGACTCCTCCTGGCGCGCCCCAAGGCTGGCGGCACCTCTCCCCCTTTGATCCTTTATATACAGGGGCAGGGGGCACCCCATAGACACAACAATAGATCATTGATCTCTTAGCCGTGTGCGGTGCCCCCCTCCACCATATTACACCTCGATAATATCGTAGCGGTGCTTAGGCGAAGCCCTGCGTCGGTAGTACATCATCATCGTTACCACGCCGTCGTGCTGACGTAACTCTCCCTCAACACTCGGCTGGATCGGAGTTCGAGGGATGTCATCGAGCTGAACGTGTGCTGAACTCGAAGGTGCTGTATGTTCGGTACTTGATCAGCCGGATCGTGAAGACGTACGACTATATCAACCGCGTTGTGTTAACGCTTCCGGTTTCGGTCTACGAGGGTACGTGGACAACACTCTCCCCTCTCGTTCCTATGCATCACCATGATCTTGCGTGTGCGTAGGAATTTTTTTGAAATTACTACGTTCCACAACAACGACATGTTTCTAATTACGAAAATGGAAAACCAATGTTGGGCCTTGCTGGAAGAGTTTTTATTCATAGCGAACCGTCAAGGGGGGCCCATAAACCCCGACCGTGTTAGGAACACAAAATCAAGGAACATAACACCGGTATGACGGAAACTACGGCAGTAAGAGTGGAACAAAACCCCAGCCAAAAGGTCGAACCTTACATCCTTTACCAAGTATATAGATGCATTAATTAAATAAAAGATATTATGATATCCCATGATATCCATGTCCCAACATGGAACAACCTGCAACTGTACCTACAACTAGCAATGCTATAAAAGGGGCTGAGCAAAGCAGTAACATAGCCACACAACGGTTTGTTGGAATGGTGAAAAAGGTTAGAGGCTAAGATGGCAAATTGGGAGGCTTGATAAACAAGTGATAGGTAGCACGACATAGCGATAACATCGAGACAACTAGCATAGCAAAGATAGTAGTGAGATCCAAGATTATGGTCATCTTGCCTGAAATGTCGCTAGGAAGAAGATCGGGTCCAAGAAGTAGGCGAACCAATGCAGTCGAATGAATCCTCACAATCACAACATTTCCGGAACTATCAAGAAGAAGCGCAACTGGAAAGAAGCAAACAACATGATAAACAACCATCTCATAAACATGGCATGATGCACAACCAAGTATGATACATGTCCGGTTTAATGAGTCATGGCATTGCAAAGTGCAACAAACAATACTACAAATTAAGTGGAGTTCAATATGCAACGAGTTGCATATTGACGAAACACCACATCCATTTATTTAGTTCTCTCCCGTTTATGTACCCAACAATATTAAATGTTGTTAAACATGGCAAGATGTGAAAAATAATAAAACTACCTATCTAAGCAAGTTTTAATGAGACCGGAAATAACAAATAACAATTCCAGAAAATCCCCGTATGCATATTTTGGATTTGGTACTGTTCTTCCCTATACAAAATTTTAGAGTTGTTAAACATGCAAAGTAAGTGGAACATGTTAATCTATTCATTTTGCTACCCCATTTACATATAAAGTTTATTTAAAACGGAGCTACGGTTATTGAGTTATAAAGTAAATCATTTTTGCATGCCATTTAAGAAAATTTAAACAAACAAAATTTTAAACATTTTAAACATGGATGAAAGCAACATATTACGAAACTAGATGAAATTCTAAGCATTTTATATATTTAAAACATTTTAATCCAATGCACGGTTCAAGAGTTTATTATATGCATGAAACTTAGGGGGTTTTCTGAAAAGCTAGCGTTCTCTGGATAATAGGAAAAATCGTCTAGGCATAAAAAAATAGCACTGGGCCGAATCTAGATGGTCCAACAGCGGGAGAAAAAGAAGGGCGCACGGGGGCGGCCTCACCATGGGCCAAGGCACAGACGGTGGTGGTAGCAGGCCGTGAAGCTGGGCTGCACGCATCTGGCCGATGCGGTCAACGCGACCACGAAGCAGAGGAGGCAGAGGATCGAGGCTGACGCGCCTCCTTCGCCTGCTCAAAGCAGAGGCGAGGCCACGGCACCGCAGCTGGTCAACGCGGGGTCGAGGCAGGGCGGCTGGATGGGACTTGGCGCACGGAGGAGGCCAGGACGGCGGGGAAGAGGCCGGGACGACGGGGATGGCCGTCAGCGACGAACCCCAAGGGCGGTGGTGCTGCAATTTCTCCCTGGCCTCGATGTGGTTCCCTGTGAGAGAGAGGCAGAGGCATGAGAGAGAGATAGAGGAAAAGGAACAGGGAGGAGGAGGCGCGAGAGGAGGCAGGGGAGCGGGACGGCCTGCTGGAGGTGGCGAGGACGGGGCCTTGGGCGTCGCCGGAAGCCGAGGAGGCCGAGGCTCCATGGCAGGAGAACGGCAGCCGCGGTGGAACTTGGGGCGCCGGCAGCGGGATCCGGCACGGAGGACGACGGAGATGGCCGGATTCGCAAGGTGGGGCAGCACAACACTAGATCCGCCGGTGGAAGAGCTGAACGGCGCGACGAAGCTCCTGCGGGGAAATAGAGGGAGAGAGAAGTTGCGTGAGAGAGGGGAAAACCAGCGGAATGGAGAGGAAGAAGGCAGGGAAGAAAGAGATGCGCAGGGCCGCACGGCCCACGCTCGGGACAGGGGAAGGTTGTGGCTGCTGCTGCAGGGCACGGGGACGAGGGGCTGCTGGTTGGCTCAGGCGGTGGCTCAAACGAAGGGTAAGAGCATCTCCAGCCGTTCGGCCACCCAGGGCGTCAAAAAAAATCGTTCTGGAGATGCGTCGGTGATAAAATCGGCGCTGGGGCACCCAGCCGTCGCCCCAGGTGCCGAAGTCAGCCCAGCTTTCGGTCTAAATATGTCCAAAAACGGCCCGATAACTGCGTGAATCGGCATGAATTTTCGCAAACAAATAGAAATCAATTAGCTCTTCACATAGTTCGGCGTGTTTTCGGCATGTTTCATCACATAAATCAAATAGTTCACTACAAATTATATCGTTTAACAAATAAAAACTCAAGTTTCATCACCATTCCCGGCCTTGCCCTTGAGCCTCCATAGGTGCTCCACCAGATCGTGTTGCAGTTCTTGATGCACCTGTGGGTCTCGAATCTCTTGACGCATATTGAGGTAGTCAGTCCAGTTTGCCGGTAGCTGATGATCAACTTGGGCAAGAGGACCCTGCCTGTGGTATGGTTCAGTGTCAAACACTGGCTCTTCCTGCTCGCTCTCAATGATCATGTTGTGCAAGATGACACAGCAAGTCATGATCTCCCACATTTGATCTTTCGACCAGGTCTGAGCAGGGAACCGGACAACAGCAAATCAAGATTGGAGCACACCAAATGACCGCTCGACATCCTTCCTGCAAGCCTCCTGAATCTTCGCAAACCAGGCGTTCTTGCCTCCTGGCACAGGGTTTGAGATGGTCTTCACAAATGTCGACCATCTCGGATAGATGCCATCAGCTAGATAGTACCCCTTGTTGTACTGCTGTCCATTGACCTCGAAGTTCACCGGAGGAGAATGACCTTCAACAAGCTTGGCAAAGACTGGGGAGCACTGCAGGACGTTGATGTCATTGTGAGTTCCTGGCATCCCAAAGAAAGAGTGCCAAATCCAGAGGTCCTGTGTGGCCACTGCCTCAAGCACCACACTTCAACCACCTTTGGCGCCTTTGTACAACCCCTGCCAAGCAAATGGACAGTTCTTCCATTTCCAATGCATACAGTCGATGCTTCCAAGCATCCCAGGAAATCCTCTTGCTTCATTCTGTGCTAGGATCCGAGCAGTGTCTTCCGCATTGGGGGTTCGCAAGTACTGCGGTCCAAACACTGCCACCACTGCCCTGCAGAACTTGTAGAAACAGTCAATGGTGGTGGACTCGGCCATGCGCCCATTGTCGTCGAGTGAATCACTGGGAGCTCCGTATGCAAGCATCCTCATAGCTGTCGTGCACTTCTGGATTGAGGTGAATCCAAGTGTGCCGGTGCAATCCTTCTTGCACTTGAAGTAGCTGTCGAACTCCCGGATGGAATTCACAATCCGGAGGAAAAGCTTTCGGCTCATCCGATAACGGCGCCGAAATGTTTTCTCACCGTGCAATGGAGCGTCGGCGAAGTAGTCCGAGTAGAGATTGCAGTAGCCTTCCAGACGATGTCGGTTCTTTCCTTTCACCCGCCCAAGCCCTGAGCCACCTCGCCGCGGCTTCTCACTGCTCGCGAGCAGGCCGGCGAGGGTGGCGAGCACCATGAGATGCTCCTGCTCCTGGACGTCGACTTCGGCTTCCTCATCCAGCAACGCCGCGAGTGCCTCCTCATCTTCGGAGTCCATCGCCGGGCCGGCCAATTCACCGAACACCTTGTGGGCGAGGTTGGTGCAAGCCCGCCGGCGTACAGGCCCTGCACGGCCGGAGCGCCGGAAAAGGTTCCCGGGGAGAAGAGGCTGCCTCGGCGATGCCCCTTCTTTTTCTAGGCTGGAGACAGCCTACCTAGCTGCGGCGGGCGGTGGACAGCGCCGGGATCGGCAGGGTGGCGCAGGGTGGCGGCCGAGCGCGGGGGCAGGAGGGCGAATCTGGGCGGGTGGGTTGACTTTTCGCCTGTCAATGTGGCCCCAGGAACACTTTTCCCTTGCGCCGGAGCCCCCGAGCGCCCCCCAGTGCGCCGGGTTCGGTCTGCGAGCGCCGGGCGCAAAAATGGCGCGAGCTGGCGGAATTTGGCTTCCTGGGGGCACGACTGGGCCATTTTTTCGGCGCCGCCGCAAATAAATCGCCTGGGGAGGCCATCCTGGGGGCGCGGCTGGAGATGCTGTAAGCTTGTTGGCTGCGGGTTTGGATCGGGGAAGATCCCAAGGAGGAGGTGGCTGGCGCTCGGTTGGCTAGATCGGATCTAGGAGGATCCTGAGAAAGGAGTAGGGCATGGACAGGGGTGGCGGCTAGGAGGATCCTAGAAATTAGGGATTTGGTCTCTGTTTAGACTAGCCACAATGAATAGTAACATAGAATAGTAATATGTCCATATTACTACTATATGTTACTACCTCTATAGTGGGGAGTAACATATGTGAACATGCAACACTTCATTTTTTAGGCTATAGACTCATCTTGCCTTGATATGTGTGATGTTACTCATACTACTAGTAACTAGCTATGTTACCACATGCCTCTCTTTCTTCATTTATTGCTTGCCACATCATCTATTTTATCTAAAGACTACCCACAGTGGGAGTAACATAGGTAGTAACATCACACATATCTAGATAAAATTGATGATGTCGCAAGCAATAAATGAAGAGAGAGAGGAAAGTAGTAACATAGCTAGTTACTAGTAGTATGAGTAACATCACACATATCAAGGCAATGTGTAGGTGCAATGCACGTTAATTTGAAAGTATATTAAGTGCATCAGGATATTAAGTATGATATTATTTGCGTGTTATTATGTGATTAGCACTATATTTGGCATTAAATTAACTGCACACTAAACATGTTGAACGCTCGACATTGAAGCAGTCTAGGTCATTGGATTGACATGATTTGATGGCTGAGATTAATTGGATCTGCCCCTTTGGGTCTTTTTGTATTGGTATAGATATAGCAAGTGGGTTAGGTTAGGGGTTATCTCGTCCCTACGATTTAGATCGGACAGTTCGAGATAAATAGGTTAGGAGAGTCCAACGAGGAACCAAAGATATTTTGGGGATGTTTGGGGATGATCCGGACACATCGGTAACGATGGCCCGGTTCGGGTCGGGGGAAGTTTCGGACGCGCACGCGAGGGGAGGTTTAGTTGGGCTCATAGAACAAGAGACAAAAGAGCGGTCCGGTTGGTCAGAGAGAAGGTCAACGGAGACAAAGAGAGAAGTGGCACTATGAACGGATGCAATTTTTATAAAAATGATGGCACCGGACTACCGATGCAATGCAAGTGATGACATGATGAGTGCAACAAACAAATAATTAACACAGCTGACACGCAAAACATGGAAGGCATTTGGAGCGTCGGTCTCGGGTCGTTACATGTCGGGCTCAGGATAGCCGCAGAATTGGGAATCAAGAAGCTGATCATTCGAGGAGATTCACAGCTTGTGGTGAGACAAGTCAACAAGGATTACCAAAGCCCATTGATGGAGGCATACATTGAGGAAGTGAGAATATTGGAGGAGCGCTTTGACAGATTGCAAACAGAGCACGTACGCATGCGAAAAACAGCATAGCTGATCATCTATCAAAGTGTGTTGCGCAGAAGCTTCCTGTGGAACCCGGATCTTTTGTTCTCCATCTTACTCAGCCCTTCGTATCCCCAGCAACAATGGCCCAGAAAAGGAGAAAGATGGACTCCAGTAAGCCTCTCCCGGTAGAGCCTCCTGGGGCTCCTGGTAGGGAACCTGCCGGAAACAACTCCTCGTCACTTGCTGGACCACACCCTCCAGTCATGCCTATGGTCCCCGCGAACGAGGAACGTGCCCCCGCAACTGAGGAGGTGCCGCTAGTCCTTGTTGCCGAGCCCCAGACTCCAACTTAGGCAAGGCACATAGTCCATTTCCTCCAAACCGGAGAACTTCCCAATGACCAAGATGAAGCTGAAAGAGTAGCACGGAGGGCCAGTATGTATCAGTTTGTCGACGACACTCTATACAGAAGGAGGCCCAACGGTGTGAAATTGAAGTGCATCTGCCGGGAAGAAGGAAAGGAACTGCTGGTTGAGATACACAAAGGCATGTGTGGCTCCCACATTCACTACAGGAATCAGGCACTTTGCCGTCTGCCATGGCTGACGGCAAAGGCATGCCTGGCGGACGGCAAAGGCCTTTGTCGTCAGCCAGCAGACGGCAACACATCCGGGTGAACAAACTACAGCAAAGGGCCCTTTGCCGTCTGCTAGCGGGTGGCAAAGATGCAAAGGTCTTTGCCGTCTGCCAGTAGACGGCAAAGGGCCTGGACGGCACATGTGCCAGCTTAGGTCCGTTATGGGGTTAATGGCGTGCTTTGCCGTTTGCTGGCAGACGACAAAGTTCCCAAATAGGCCAGCCCATATGCCCCCGGGTAGCTGACATGTGGCATGCTTTGCCGTCCGCTAGCAGACGACAAAGATGCAAAGGTCTTTGTCGTCTGCCGGTAGATGGCAAAGCCTGCCATATAGGCCAGCCCAATGCACCCTAGGTTGCACAGGTAGCTGACACGTGGCAGCTTTGCCGTCTGCTGGCTGGTGGCAAAGCTCTTTATCGTCTGCGAGTAGACGACAAAGTGCCTATATAGCCCCTATTTTTTCTTTTTTTTCTTAAATTCAATCAATTTCACAGAATTTCACAAAAATATATATATATATATACACACACACATTTGAAAATATTTTCAACAAGCATACCAACACATATACATACGAAATCATATCCCTGCCATATGGATATGATCATCCAACACATATACATACCAAATGAAAAGTCCATATACAACATATATAGCTAGCCAACATATCCAACAACAAGCATATAATGGTTTCATCCATAGATACATATATAGGTAGAAAGTTTCACATTGTTCATCCTACAAAATCAAACCAAAAAGGAAGCACAAGGAGAAGAGTAGACTCCATTAACGCAAGCTTCCTCATCTAAAGCAAATATGAAAATTGGGAAAAAAGAAAGTTAGAAGAAGAAAGTTAGAAGAAGAAGAAGAAGAAGAAGTAGAAGACTAGCTAGAAGAAGAAGAAGAATTTTTCTTCTCTTTCTTTTTCTCCTCTCCTCTTCTTTATCTTCTTCTGCTTCTAACTAAGGTAGGTAAAATGCCATTTTTAGCTAAGCTAGGTAAAAATGCTAAGTGTAGGTCATTTTAGAGCTAAGCTAGGTAAATAGGTCATTTTGGAGCTTAGTAAGGTTATTATGTCATTTCTGAGGAAAATAAGCTAAGTCTATGTCATTTTGGAGGTAACAAAGATTATCATGCCATTTTTGAGCTAACCTAGGTAGTTATGCTATTTTTGAGCTAACTAAGCATACTTATCTTTTGGAGGTAACAAAGATTATCATGCCATTTTTGATCTAACCTAGGTAGTTATGCTATTTTGAGCTAACTAAGTATATTTATTCATTTTGGAGGACAAAATGGTAAGTGTAGGTCATTTTAGAGCTATCCTAGTTAAAATCGGTCATTTTGGAGTTAGGTAAGGTTATTTTGTCATTTGGGAGGAAAATAAACTAATTATATGAAAGTTTGGAGCTAAACCAAGGTTATTATGCCATTTTTACCTAAGTAAGCTAATTATGTCATAAATGAACTAGGTAAGCTAAGTATAGTTCATTATTGAGCTATCTTAGGTAGTTATGCCATCTTTTAGCTAACTAAGCATATTAAGTCATTTAGGAGGAAAAATGCTAAGTATAGGTCATTTTATAGCTATCCTAGGTAAAGTATAGGTCAACTAAGCTTATTATGTCAATTTGGAGAAAAATAAGGTAAGTATAGGTCATTTTTTTGCTAACCTAGGTGATGATGCCATTTTTGAGCCAACTTACGTAAGTATAGCTCATTTTGTATCTAACTTAGGTAATTATGCCATTTAGGAGGGAAATAAGCTAAGTATGCATTTTTTAAGAAAAACACTAGAGAAAATTTACCCTCGTCATAACAAATACGATGAAGATCGCAACTAAGGTAACAATTGATCCGACGGCATAATGATACCAAGCCTCATTATCAATGGCATATTTTCTAATCTTCTTAATCTTCAAGCGCATTGCATCCATCTTCAAGCGCATTGCATTCATCTTCATCTTGTGATCATCAATGACATCGACAACATACAACTCCAATATCATCTTCAATTCTTTTAATTTTTTTCTTTCAAATACTCATTTTCTTTTTCAACTAAATTTAACTTCTCGACAAGAGGGTCGGTTGCAATTTCCGGTTCACATACCCCCTAGATAAAAATATCTCTATGTCAACTTGATGGCCATAATTTTCATAAATGTGAAATGCAACAAATAGTTATAAAAGAGAATTTATCACATCCGAATCATAAAGCGGGCGAGGGCCGACGGGGACAGATATGAAGACCATGGCACTATGTATAACAAACAATCATACAAAGTAAGAAAATTATACAATTAACTATATAAATCATACAATCATACAAGTAACTATATAAATCAAGTACAACATAAAAAATTGAACACCTAATAATAATCTGGATTGTCGGGTTCAATAAATGCTCCGGGATCAATAAATGCATCATCATCATCACTATCAGTAATGACATGCTCATCGTCATCATCAATAAATGCATCATCATGTGGAAGGCCACCTTTACGTAATCGGTCAAGCATTGACAGGTCATCCGCAGTAGTAACCTCTTCTAGTTTAGGCTCTTCTTGTTCCGGCTCAGGGGTGAAGTCGGGTTCACTATCGCTGTCTACTTTGATGTTCTGGGATGAAGTAGAGCGGTTCTTGAATCATTTTTTAGAAAGACGTGTTTCTTGGAAGAATTCTCCTTCATATGTGTCTGGGTTAATGTGAGGTTCATAATCCTCTTCATTGGGGGGAGGTGGTCTAACACGTGGCGGCACTTCATAAACGACATCCCAACCATTGAGATTTGGATCACTTTGAAAGGCCCACGGTAGATAGAAAACTTGGGTTGCTTGTTGAGCCGTAATATAGACATTGGGAACATCCAAATGGGTGCTTTGTTTGATTTCCACTAGCCCTATATGTTCATGAGTCCTTCTAGTCTCCTTCGGCTGGAACCAATAAAATTTGAAGACTACGACGTTTGGTGGGTTTTCACCATAGAATTGAAGTTCATAAATTTCTTCAACTCTTCCATAATACTCGGTATCTCCTTCGCCGATAGCAGAGACACAAAAATTTGTAGACTTTCGGTCGGCCATAGATAGCTCTTTGCCATAGGTACAAAAGCGATACCCGTTGGTGTCGTATTTGTCAAATGAACGGACCTTAAAGTCAAAACCATTAGCGACTTGTCTCAATTCGGCGTACATAAACTCTGAATTAGCCTACAAGTTTAAGACGAAAGGGATTGTTGCATTAGCCGCAAATTAGATGAAGAAATGAAATGGTCTAATGGAGATTACCGTTTGTTTGAACGAAGAGATGAAACCGGGATAGCCGCCTCCATGCTTTGCCAAAATCTCATACTCTTCGACGGAATCCTTTTGGATCACCGCTCCTTATGAGAATTTGGCGACGTATCGACTGTATCAAATATATCCGGAATAAGAGCAGTTCAAAGGAATTAGAAGTTGTGAAACAATGTACCGATAACTTACTCGATGTATGGCCGCACTTCTGTTAGGTTGTTGAAGATATACAACGAAATGGTCCGCCATTCTTCGACATCCAATGTTAAGGAATTAGATGCACCGGCTGGTGTGAGATTCCCTTTGAATAGGCTGAGGATGGACCCACCCTTTTTACAATTGCCAGCATTGCACCGAGGCTTCGGATTATGCAAATGACGATTTTTGGCTTCCTAGTGTGCTATCATGAAGTTTGCCGCCTCCTCAGTAATGAATGCCTCGGCCATCGATGCTTCAATTCTAAGTTTATTTTTACATTTTTCTCGAAGCGACTTCTGCATCCTCTCAGTTGCGTAGCACCAACGATTTTGCACGGGCCTCCCCCAATCTTTCCTCGGTTGGGACATGCAAAATCAAGTGCTGCATTGGATTAAAGAAGCCCGGCGGAAATATCTTCTCTAACTTGTAGATCAACTCCGGCGCCAACTCTTCCATTTCTTCTAGCAGGCCAGGCGATAGTTCTTTCGCACAAAGAACACGGAAGAAATAGCTCAGCTCTACCAGTACTAGCCATTCATCCTCAGGGATGAAGCCACGCAACATCACCGGCATTACCCGCAGAATCCATATGTGCCAATCATGACTCTTGAGACCAAATATCTTCAATTTTTCAAGACTCGCTCCCCTCTTTAGATTCGCTGCATACCCATCGGGGAACATCAACTGCATTTTCACCCACAAGATAATTTCGGCAAAGGCATGTGCAACTCCCACATTGGATCAAGGGCATTAGTTGGGAAAGCATTCCGGCAAGGATTCTATTGGCCCACAACCCTCCAAGATGCGGTTGAGCTAGTCACCAAATGTGAAGCCTGCCAGTTCCATTCCAAAAACATCCACCTGCTAACGGTGTCCTAGACTAGGGGGTACTCACCGCGCCGTCTCCCGATCAGTTGGATTGGGCCGAGGACCCCCATGGCCGTTTGCTCATGGGCAGTTCGGACAGCCGATGTATACACGAGGAAGATTCCACTAGACTTGGTGATCAAGACAAGGACTCCTCTCCACCGGCATAGTCGACTAGGACTCTTGTTATCCTAGGCCTCTAGGCATAGCTTGACTGGTTTTTCACGACGGTTAATTGGACGACCACTTTTCCAAATACACTTGTTACTCCTATGGGAAAACCAATCTCTGATCATATTCCTTGCGATGTAGTCATTCAAACTACCATTTCTAAATGCAAGTTGTTCTGTTTTGAAACATATTGGATTGCACATCCTGGCTTCTTAGATGTGGTCAAGTCTGCATTGGAATAAACCCATCCGTCATGGGAAGAATAACAATGCTGCTTCCAGACTTTGTCAGAAACTTAAAAACCTCAGGCATGATCTCACCATCTGGAGCAAAAGCATCTCACGGTTGAAAATATCAATTTACAACACTAATAAAGCTCTCCTGGAATTGGATGATATTGAGGATAAACGTGACTTAACCATCCCTGAGGGGAGTTTCCAACGCATTCTTCGATCTCATCTTCTCCGGCTCCTGCGAGATCAAAAAGAGTACTGGAAGAAACGCTGCACCATACGATGGATCAAGTTTGGTGATGAGAACTCAAAGTTCTTCCAAACTGTGGCCACGGAAAGATATAGAAAAATTTGCATCTCCAGTCTGAAAACTGACGATGGGTTACAGGTGGATGATCACTCCAGCAAGAATCTATCCTGTTCGAAGCCTTCAAAAAACTCCTAAGCACAAAGAACACTTCTCAAATGCGATTCAATTTGTCTCGTATTGTCGTGGAGTTGTCACGGCAGATGTCCTAGGGTGAGGACTTAGTTGCGAGGCTAGCGCATTTGTGTGGTAGCTTGAGAGGGGTTGGGCAGAATCGAGAGACGCAACAGAAGACAAGGATTTAGACAGCTTCGAGCCCCGGGAAACATCATCCGGTAAAAATCCTACATGCTGTTTGAGGCTGGGTCTCATTATGATCACGAGGGAGTCGCCGGGAAGCTGGCTCTTCGTGTCTAGCCCTAGAGATTGTTTCTTGCCTGTCCCTCTTGGGGAGCCCTGCCCCTCCTTATATAAGTTAGAGGGGCGAGTTACATGTGCAGTCCTAGTAGGACTAGGACTAGTCTATCTTTTCTTACAAGTTGAATACAAGTCCGGGTCTTGCTTCCTCGTAAAGGAAATATTCGTCATCCCTTTCCTCTTAAGCCGGCCCACCATAACAGGAGCCGGCCTTCTGGGCCTTGGGCCTAGTCTTCTATCTGACCCGCCGTTAGGGCCATCCGTGAGTCGTCAGGCTCGTCAGTCGCCACTTCGGCGGGTTACCAATGAAAACACCAATCCCAGCCGGGTCATACTTCCGGCCGGGTCATACCGCGGGGTATATCCCCGACATTAGCCCCCAGTTTAATTTGGATTTATCCATGTTAAACTGATCCTGTAAAATAAACACAAGAACAAACTTGATAGGTTGTACTCCGGGTTAAATAATTTCCTGAACCGGCACCTGATCATCTTTAAGTCCTTGTCATTTCCTCCTGGATGCATACTCAAGATCTTATAGCAAATCTCCTTTAACAAATATGTCCAAACCTTGCTAATGCAAAAAATCCAGGCACTTCTTCTAAAAAATCCGGGTCAATAAGCCAGCTTCATAACCAATTGGCTCTTGTAGATAAATATTATAAGAAATAATCAATTTGAGTCGGCCTTCAATGCTCTGACTTGACAAAAATATTGGTCTTGAAATATTCAACTGATATTCAGCCGGCTTAAAGATGTAGATCTTGCCTATTTATGATTGCCAAAATTGCCGAGTTATAAATAAATGATGCCGGGTCATGATTGTTGCAGACACCGGTTTAATCTGGTCTACTCCAAACTGAGAATTTGAAGATTTTTCCTCCCTTATATGCATATCACCTGTAGCCCCCAAGTGCCGGGTTGTCATGCTTGCAGCAACCTGGGACTTGTAATTGCCTTATGCTTATGAAAACTTCAACCAGTGTAGCCCCCAAGGGCCGGGTCATTATGCAATAATGAGCAGGGACTTTGTAGATATAACCATGTAAATTTGAACAGCAACGTGTAGTCCCCAAGGGCCGGCTCAGTAAGATAATACCGAGCTAGGACTTTGTATATAATTCATTGATAATAACATCATATGATGTAATGTCCACCATGGGGCCCGAACCCACGTCCACAAGGTTAAGAGCTTTGTACTCTACCAACTGAGTAGTGGATCTTTTAATATAATGGACTGAGGCTCGTGTACCTTGAATTTTTGATAGGAGAGACTGGTAGCCCCCAAGGGCCGGCTCATTACGATGTGATGAGTCGGGTCTTCAATAAGGCAAGTAAAAAATGACCTTGCATTAGCCCCCAAGTGTCATGGTGCATGCTTGCAGCGACATGGGACTTCCATAGTTGATATAATCATGATTTGAATAATGTAGCCCCCAAGTGCCGGGTCGTAAGCCTGCAGCGACTCGGGACTATTCCTCCATTGTAAAATAAATCATATACCTTGATAAAATAATAGCCATTGCGCTGAAGCGACTTTAAAGACCTCCATCATAATATTGATAATCATAATAAAAATCCAGCCATGTTGGCTATTCAAGATTTGAATAATATAATCGGTATGAAAACCTCAATCATTCAATATCATCACGAAAATCCAGCCAAGTTTTGGCTATTAGAAATTTGAATACCTTATCGGTTGACAAGTAGATCCGAAGTTCAAATACTCGGCGGCTCTTGGCTGATGGCGACTTAATGCGCATTCATTGTAAGCCGGGATTTCAGAACCCAGCGGCTTATAGCCTTTGAGAAAATCAAGAATTGATAACCCTTTTGAGACACCAATTTCAATCTTTGATGATGGGCTTGAACTTAATCCTTTATGTAAGTCATAGGTCTGTAAATCCTGCACAGAGTTTAAACAACATATGCCCTAGCGACTTAACGTCAAAAGCCAGGGCGGGTAACCACCCAAATGTAGTCTTATCCTCCACACAAGTAGATCACTAGAACCCTTGGCGGTTTACCGCAGGGCGGGTCATAATATCTCACATATAACCATTGATGTGTAACAAGGAGTCACAGATAAGCCTCTTATGAATCATAACTTTGAAACATAACTATAATAATAATATCATACCTGTGATATTGAATTTTCACTGCCGGTTTATGTGACCTGTGCAGTAAGGGTGATAACGCCAAGACTTCCAAATGTTTGATGATTGTCATATGCTGGCGACTTATCGTCCAAAGTTAAGCCGGGTTAAATAGAAACCACATATATATATATATATGCCTCAGATATGAACAAAAAAGTCTCAAAGACAAAATCAAAGATTGCTTTCAAAATACTTAAGCCAAATAGAGAGAAAAGATCGAGGCTTCTGATTCGAATACGATCAGTAAACCGTTCCAAAGGAGTTAAGCTAGGATTCGAATACGATCATGTAGCCCCCAGTGGCTTTGGCGTTGCGCCGATCAAGAGGGTACCGACAACTATGTTCTCTTTGGTTCGAATACGGCCTATGTTTGAACAGGAAGCCCCCTAATGATCTTGACAGTTTTTTAACGACTCTGATTCAAATATGATCAAAGTCGGTTCCCAAAAGGGGTTGAGCTATGATTCGAATACGATCAAGAAGCCCCCTAGTGAGCTCGGCAGTGTGCCGGTCAAGAGGGTATCGACAGCTATGTTCTCTTTGGTTCGAATACGACCTATGTTTGAACAGGAAGCCCCCAAGTGATCATGAGAATATTTAACGACTCTAATTCGAATACGATCAGGGTCAGACCAAAAGGGTTAAGCTAGATTCGAATACGATCAGCTCCCAATGGTCATTAAAGTAGGGTACCTATGTTTGAGTTGTGCTTTGCAACAGACTCTCTTTGGTCCCCTTAATTTTTCCTGAGAACTCGAGCTTGTGAGTAAGAAATTCTTCTTGAACCGGAATTTTAAACCGGATATTGAGATCTTCAAGACTTTGTGAGTGACAAATTTCTCTTGAACCGGATTTCATACCGGATATTGGCAAGACTTGCTGAGTCATACCATTGTAGCCTCCGAGTCTTAAGACAACTCGAGGAGTTCTCTTGAGATTCTCCATATTTGACAATAGCAGAAGGTGTATATCATTGCTGTTGATAGCGCGATGTGAATCCACAGAATGTTGAGGTGACCGCGGCGGGTTATAAATGATCCCGTATGAGCTGTGTCAGCAACTCGGCCAATGGTTCCTTCCAACTGGATGTTTGAAGTTAACCAAACTGTAGTGGCGCTGACTTGTGCGCCTGCCCATTGAGCCATCCAGTGCAGACGGTGGCTGATAATACATGATAATTTACCTCCAATTTGTCGGAAGAAAACCGGGCTACCCAAGTAGTGACTTGCTCATACTCAATAATCAGCTCATGCAAACAGGTGTGGCCCGTTATGTTGATATAGACCAGGCCGCGAGAGACAGACGGGATAGACGACCGTAGCATCAGAGGTGGTACAGACAGATGAGTCGGTCGCGGCGTTGTAAGCCGGCGCGGAAGGAAGAGTCAGCCGTGGCGTTTGTAAGCCGGTGCGGACGGGAGAGTCCACCGCGGCATTTGTAAGCCCGACTCTTGCAGTGAACAACTTTCCTGCATCAACAATATTGCAGACCAAGGCAAAGATAAACTGTTCTTTGACAAAAACAATATGTGCTAATAAAACAAACTTAGATGGATATCACCTGATATGTTAGGCCGGAAATAATTCGCCATGGAGTTGATGATATCTATGGTGAAACTGAAATCACTCACGGGTGAGTCGGACGCGGTTTCTATAAGCCGGTGCGGACGTGCGATTCAATCGCTGGCGCGGTTCCAGCGAGTTGATGTAGATCAAATTGTATGGGCGACGTCTTGCGCACACCCGTTCAACAGTAGGTGGGCGCGGATGCTGGTGCACGATGATGTTAACCCACACTTCATAGGCACATTATGGCACCACCTTTGTAACGAATCCTTGTCTGCACAAAATATATTGCGGACCAGAGTAATTGTTCTCCAACAATTTAATACGTACTGATAAAACACATAGAAAGGATAGCACTTGGCATTATTTGTCGGATGAACGCGGATAGTAGGGATAAAAACATGTTCTGATGTAGCCTTAGCGCCGTAGCCCATGTTCCTCGGCCCACTGTTGGTTTTCATGTGCAGACGCATCAGTCTTCTAGTCAAGATAACCAGAGAAATAGTACCATGCTGGAGTCGCCTGTGTTTGTTCCTTGAACAGCGCGGTCGGCCTTACGCGAGCGCGGTCGGCCTTACGCAGTATATATTTTTTCTTCATGGAATTGCCTTTGTGCAGGCGTTGGTTGTTGCTTCCCCTCTTCCATCCTGAACCTCCTGTGAGATGTCCATGTATTGTACTCTTTTGTAATCAACTCCACTGTTGGGGCTGCGACATGTGTGCTGTCGTCTTTTGTAAATCAGCTGGAGCTGCTCTCCTTTCCTTTGTAACCGAACTCAGCCTTGTCAACTACAAGATGCTCCAGTTCCAGCCATTGATGCTGGAGGCGGCGGTCATTTACACCAAGCGATGCAAGCTCGACGGGTGCGTGTCTTTCAATGAGTAATGCCCGAGCGAACAGCGATGCAAAGTCGAACCAACGAGTGGGCGGCTCACGGCACAGGAGCGAAGTGGAAACGCGACTCGAGGCCGGCCACAGTTTGTGAGCAGCACGGGGCTGAGGCGATTTGGCAGTGGTTTGAAAAGGCCCTCGGCGAGGTGGAGCCCGGCAGGTCACAGCAGCGGCGACTCGGCGCATGTCGTCGGCGGCGGCTTACAGCGAGGTGGATGACGGCTCACTCCGCAACGGTGGGTTGAGGTGAGGCGATGGGGGTGCGGATGCGGAGGCACGCAGGGCGGCCTTCCACAGCGGCGTCAGAAACCTGCTCGGTGTGACAGAATGCGACCCGCAGCAGAAAGCGAGATGGCCGTCTTGGCACGGGTGCAGTCGCGGTGGCTTGAGGCGCGCTGAGGTGGCAGAAGCGGCAAAGTGCGGCTGAGCCGGCAGCAGGTCGGAAAGCGCTGGAGCAGCGGGGGCCGCGGCCGAATAGCAGTTGCAGGCGCGCCCGGCGATGGCGGCTCAGAGACGAAAACGGTGGCCGAGTCTAAGTCCGTGGCCTCATCCACTTCCATTGATGGCCGCTCAGAGACAAAAAAATTGAATCCTTATTGACCAATGCCTGTACGTGCGGTGATAGCTTGCCCCTGATGTATCTTCCTTGTCCTTACGTGTGACACCTGTGAACTTACGTAGCGGCTAGTAGCTTTTCCTTCCACAATTCTTGAATTAACCTTCCCATAGCGGTTGATGACCATGGGACTGTACGCAGAGGCAACAACTCGGCGACTCTGGCTTCAACGCATCGCCGGTCCACGCGTGATGACGTACATGACACAACCCTTAATTTTTGATGATCTTTAATCCCAAATTTTCACGCCGGCTCTTTATTCATCCGGCAATCGCGATCTTCTCATTCCTTGAAGTTCTCCCTCCAAGAACTCAACACCACCGTGCGCCAGCCCCACGGTGGGCTCCAACTCTCGTGGAGTTGTCACGACAGATGTCCTAGGGTGAGGACTTAGTCGCGAGGCCAGCGCATCTATGTGGTAGCTTGAGAGGGGTTGGGCGGAATCGAGAGACGCAACACAAGACAAGGATTTAGACAGCTTCGGGCCCCGGGAAACATCATCCGGTAAAAACCCTACATGCTGTTTGAGGCTGGGTCTCATTATGATCACGAGGGAGTCGCCGGGAAGCTGGCTCTTCGTGTCCAGCCCTAGAGATTGTTTCTTGCCTGTCCCTCTTGGGGAGCCCTGCCCCTCCTTATATAAGTTAGAGGGGCGAGTTACATGTGGAGTCCTAGTAGGACTAGGAATAGTCTATCTTTTCTTACAAGTTGAATACAAGTTCGGGTCTTGCTTCCTCGTAACAGAAATATTCGTCATCCCTTTGCTCTTAAGCCGGCCCACCATAACATGAGCCGGCCTTCTGGGCCTTGGGCCTAGTCTTCTATCTGACCCGCCGTTAGGGCCATCCGTGAGTCGCCAGGCTCGTCAGTCGCCACTCCGGTGGGTTAACAATGAAAACACCAATCCCGGCCGGGTCATACTTCCGGCCGGGTCATACCGCGGGGTATATCCTCGACACATAGGATTCGTGCGGAAGTGGATTTTGACAGCTTAACTTTGCCCTTTACTCATAAAGAGATTGATGATGTCATTAAAGAAATGCCTCCTGATCGGGCTCCGGGCCCCGACGGCTTCAATGGCGCGTTCCTTAAAGCTTGTTGGCCTATAATCAAGGAAGAATTTTTATCTTCTATGCGAGGAATTCCATAGTGGCAGTCTAAACCTTGAAAGCCTAAACTACGGGTACATCACACTCATACCTAAAATCAGAGCCCCAGAAACTGTCAACGACTTTCGGCCCATCACGTTGCTTAACTGCTGTCTCAAACTTATCACCAAGATTCTAGCCAACCGACTTCAAAGAGTGATTCTAAAAATTGTACATAATAACCAGTATGGGTTTTTGAAGGGGAGATCCATCCATGACTGCCTTGCATGGGCCTTCGAATACATACACAATGCCAAGCTTCTAAACGTGTAATTATCCTTCTCAAACTAGACTTTGCCAAGGCATTCGATACTGTGGAACATGATGCCATCATCCAAATTATGAGAAGCATGGGGTTCAATGATAAATGGATTTCCTGGATCACGAGCCTTTCCTCTTCGGGTAAATCCTCTGTCTTGCTCAACGGGGTTCCTGGTAAGCAATTTTGATGCAAATGCGGAGTGCGACAAGGGGGACCCTCTTTCTCTATAACGCCCACAATGCGGCTATATCTCCCACGTGTCGAGGCACGACTTAGAGGCATAACCGCATTGTAGGTATTGTCGCAAGAAGGGTCATCTTCACACAATCCCATGTAATGAACAAGAATGGGATAACGAGAGTTGGCTTACAATCGCCACTTCACACAATACATAAATTAATTCATACATCATCCAAAATCCACACATAGACCGACTACGGTCAAATCCAAATGAAAATGAGATAACCCCAAATGCTAGACCCCCGATCGTCCCAACTGGGCTCCACTACTGATCATCAGGAAAAGAAACATAGTAACAACCACGTTCCTCGTCGAACTCCCACTTGAGCTCGGTTGCGTCATCTGCACTGGCATCGTCGGCTCCTGCAGCTGTTTTGGTAGAATCTGTGAGTCACGAGGACTCAGCAATCTCACACCCGCGAGATCAAGACTATTTAAGCTTGTAGGAAAGGATGGGGTAATGAGGTGGAGCTGCAGCAAGCACTAAGCACATGGTGGCTAACATACGCAAATTAGAGCGAGAAGCGAAGCAACGCAACGGTCGCGAAGCTAGAAATGATCAAGAAGTGATCCTAAAACTACTCACGTTCATGCATAACTCAAACCGTGTTCACTTCCCGGACTCCGCTGAAAAGAGACCATCACGGCTACACACACGGTTGATGTATTTTAATTAAGTCAAGTGTCAAGTTCTCTACAACCGGACATTAACAAATTCCCATCTGCCTCATAACAGTGGGCACGGCTTTCCAAAGATAATACCCTGCAGGGGTGTCCCAACTTAGCCCATTATAAGCTCTCACGGTCAACGAAGGATAAACCTTCTCCCGGGAAGACCTGATTATTCTCGGAATCCCGGTTTACAAGACATTTCGACAATGGTAAAACAAGACCAGCAAGACCACCCGCTGTGCCGACAAATCCCGATAGGAGCTGCACATATCTCGTTCTCAGGGCACACCGGATAAGCGAAGCGTACAGGTACCAACGTAACCCAAGTTGCCAAGGGACGGCCCCGCACGGTGCTCTAGTTTGGACCGGCACTCAGAGGAACACTGGCCCGGGGGTTTAAATAAAGATGACCCTCGGGCTCGCAAAAACCCAAGGGAAAAAGGCTTAGGTGGCAAACGGTAAAACCAAGGTTGGGCCTTGCTGGAGGAGTTTTATTCAAGGCGAACTGTCAAGGGGGTCCCGTAATCACCCAACCGCGTAAGGAACGCAAACTCAAGGAACATAATACCGGTATGACGGAAACTAGGGCGGCAAGAGTGGAACAAAACACCAGGCATAAGGCCGAGCCTTCCACCCTTTACCAAATATATAGATGCATTAATTAAATAAGAGATATTGTGATATTCCAAAATATCCATGTTCCAACATGGAACCAACTTCAACTTCACCTGCAACTAGCAACGCTATAAGAAGGGTTGAGCAAAAGCGGTAACTTAGCCAAACAACGGTTTGCTAGGAAAGGATGGTTAGAGGCTTGACATGGCAATATGGGAGGCATGATATAGCAAGTGGTAGGTAGCGCAACGTAACAATGGAGCGAACAACTAGCAAAGCAAAGATAGAAGTGATTCCGAGGGTATGGTCATCTTGCCTGCAAGGTGCTCAGAGTTGTCGAAAGCTTGATCCTCCTAAGCGTACTCAACAGGTTCCTCGTTCACGAACTCATCTCCCGGCTCTACCCACAGCAAGAACACAAGCAATGGAACCACAATCAATCACGGGAAATGCACAAGCAACATGATGCAATACATGCATGATATGCGATGCGTATGCGTGCTCCGGAAGAAAAAGGATGAACAAGGCGGTAACTTGGCAAACCAAGTATGCCACTGGAAAGATGAGATTATTTTGGTCGAAATCGATATAAAGATCACCGGAAACGGATGCACGGTTTGCAAATGGCAAGCAAAACAAGAATGACACGATTCTGCGATTAACAGCATGATAGCACTTAGAATACATCAAGTAACTATGCTACAGCACCCCAACATAGCAACAAAGCATATGGAAGTAATCTACAGGAGATGCTTGACAAAAGATGAACACTGAGCTATGACTAGATCACACAATAACAGGTTCAAACAAGCATGGCAAAGTGCAAAAGATATCAGCTTCACAGACTTGGTGAAATTACTGGACATGGCTGAAATAGCATCAGGTAGTAATGTTCAGAGCAAGAAAAACATATGCTACTGGAACTTATCATAGCAAAACAAGGCATGGAATGAATCTAATAAATGCATAGAACAAAAGTCCCTTACTGACCATGTGCCAAAAAGGATCAGAAGATATGATGGCAACCATTTAAACATAGCAAGTTTCGTTAACAGGTTTCAGACTTGGCAGAAAACAGAGCATGGCATTAACAGAAATTATGAGGGCAACTTGGTGAGCTTGGTTCACTCATCACGAAGCAATGCCTGACAAAACAAGCATACCTACAGCAAGATGGCATGTTTATTAAGCTATACAAGGCAAGAGCAAGTTCATAGCATGTAGGAATCAACTATAATAACCTTGGCAAAATTGAATATCATGTTAACATTCTGCCAGAAATATTTTATAGCAAAAGTAGATCAAGATTAAGACATGCTAGGGCACTCCATAATTGCAAACAGGGGCATGGATGGATAGAGCACAACTATATTTAAAAAACATCCTTAATGAACATACCAAAAATAAGAATGGATCTCACTGTAGACACATGGATACATGACAACAAAATAACAGCAGTTACAGACTTGGCAAAATTCTAAGTCCCTGAAAACAGAAACATTACGAAGCCTAGTTTGCATGCTTGTGCTAGTCACCACATAGATCACAAAAATACAGGGCATACACCTTTGTAAAGATGGCATGGCATATATTAAAACACCTGTAGAGGTCATGCCCAAAAGATGCACACAACAAATGCAACAAAAATAACAAAACATCAAGTTCTGATAAGTAACAGCAGTAAACATCATATAGCACTCTTGCACCAGAGATTTGGGCATCAAGATGAACTTAAACGAGCATGGCACAATGGAAGAAAATGAAAAGCATCTCGAGGCGAACATTTCGATATATCATGCACGCAAAACGGAGCAGTATGCAAGGAGGTATGATGAGATGAACATAGCAACATATTGCAAAATATTCGGGACTTGGGGGAATTTTCGAGTCAACCTTCTCCAGATCTGTATCGGGGCGGCACGCGAACGGAGGCGAGCGGCTCGAGCTCGCCGGAGACGGCCGGAGAGGAAGGAGATGGCGGGGACGAGGACGAGCGCTGGATCCGGCAGAGGGGCGCGTGAGCGCGGTGGACGCATGTGCGGGCGGCGGCGCCGGTGCGGAGGACGGGCGCGGCGGCGCGGGGCCCGGCGAGGACGACGAGGCGGCGGACGGTGGAGGACGGCGGCGGCGCCGGCGGGAAGACGAGGCGGCGGGGCGCGGTCGGAGCCGCGGGGCGCGGGGCGACGGGGAGATGGGCCGGGAGGGCCTGACTCGGGCTCTCCGGGCCGCGAGCGGTGGGTGGCGACGGCGGGACACGTGGCGGCGGTGGATTGGGCGAGGGCGCGGCAGACGTGTCCGGCGGCGGGCGGATGTTTTGTTCGTCGCGCGGAGGAGGAAGAGGCTAGGGTTTGGACGCAAATTTCGGAGGGGGAGGTGTTTATATAGGCATAGGGAGCTAGGAGAGTCCAAATAAGGCACGATTTTCGCCCACACGATCGTGATCGAACGACCGAGAGCATGGAGGGGACTTAGATGGGTTATAGGGCTGTTTGGAGGGGGGTTTCGCTGCAACACACAAAAGACCTTTGCGGTTACCCGGTTAACCGTTGGAGCATCAAACGACCTCCAAATGGAACGAAACTTGACAGGTGGTCTACCGGTGGTATACCAAGGCCTCTTGGCAAACTTCAGTCCATTTTGAGAACGTTTAACAGCCGCTCACGAAAGGATACAAGAGGGGTGCGCCGGAGCATGTGGGAGTGCCGGATTGCAAAACGGACAACGGGGAAAATGCTCGGATGCATGAGACGAACACGTATGCAAATGAGATGCGCATGATGACATGATATGAGATGCATGACATGAACAAAATGAAAAACGAAAAACAAAACCCGGCCATGAAGGAAATATCATAACACATAGCCGAAAATGGCAAGAGTTGGAGTTACAAATATCGAAAGTTACATCCGGGGTGTTACATTCTCCCCTCATATTTAGCTATCAATGAGGCTTTGGAGGAAAATCGCCTGCAACTGCCTATTCCTTCCTCCAACACGACCAACTTTCCTGTGATCCAATACGTCGACGATACAATAATTATCATGACGGCGTGCGCAACACAAGCGGCGATCATGAAAAAACTTCTTACCGACTATGCTGCCTCTGTGGGTCTACACATCAACTTTCATAAATCAACGTTCATACCCATCAACACTCCGGATGACAAGTGCCAGGAACTAGCTGCTATCTTTGGGTGCATCACGGCCTGCATGCCATTCACGTACCTTGGCCCCCCCCTTGGAACCACTAAACCTTCGGTGCTGGATATGACTCCCTGGGTATGCAAAGCCGAAGGCAGGATCACTGCGGCTATGTCTCTCATGTCATACGCTGGGAAACTGGCGCTTATGAATTCACTAGTGACTTCCCTGGCTATTTATCCCATGGGAGTGCTGCGCCTGCCACCTAAAATTATTGAACAGCTTGATAAAATCAGAAGACATGGACTTTGGAAGAAGAAAACCGAGACTGGTGACAAATCTAACTCTCTGGCAGCTTGGGACATGGTGTGCCGTCCAAAAAAGAATGGAGGCTTCGGAGTGCTCAATCTTAAAGTCCAAAATGATGCGATGCTGCTTAAGATGCTCCACAAGTTCTATAATAAATTTGACACGCCTTGGGTGAAACTCATCTGGGACACATACTACTCGGACGTGATCCCGCATGCAATGACCCCTTGCGGCTCCTTCTCGTGGCGTGAGCTTGTGAAACTCATGCTGACTTACCGTGGGGTAACGAAAGTCTTGATCAATGATGGTAGGTCAACCCTGTTTTGGAAAGATGAATGGAACCAACATGTCCTCGAGGAAACTTTTCCTCGAGCATTTTCCTACACCACCGCAGAAGATGCCTCGGTGCAAAAAATGCTCTCGATCTCAAACATACGGGAGGCGTTTCACCTACCCCTCTCTGTTCAGGCTCATGAAGAACTCCGAGCCCTCCAACAGGATGTCAGCTCCGTCACCCTCTCTGAGGGCAAAGACGTTTGGATTTGCATGTGGGGAGCACAGCTCTTTAAGACCACAGACTATTATAAGTTCTTCTTTCGCGAGGTAAATGCTCACGTAGCCTTTGGATGGTTATGGAAAGCAAAAAGTACTCCTAAGATCAAGGTTTTTGGGTGGTTCCTCCTCGTTGATCGCCTTAACACTCGTAACATGCTGAAGCGTAGGCATTATAACATCGGGACTAATCTGGACTGCTTGCTCTGTGGTGAACATATTGAGGAAACAGTTGAGCACCTTTTCTTTCATTGCACATTCAGTAAGCGCTGCTGGTGCGAACTCAACATAACCTGGCCGACTGTTGGAGACCGCTTGGATATGATGACCCACTTGAAAGCCAGATATCATCCAAAAATGCTCATGGACGTTTTCCTTGTGGACGCTTGGAGTCTCTGGAAAGAAAGGAATAATAACTTCTTTCGGCAGGTGACACCCTCCTTCTCTTCTTGGAGGGCCAGGTTCATAGCTGATTTCTCCAACATTGCTCACAGATTGCCTGTCCACAAGAAACATCTGATTGCTGACTTCCTAGACTCCATAGCATAGTCTCCCTCTGAGCCACACTTTGTAAATTCTTACGATCTTGTATAGACCCTCCCCCCCAATGTAATAGCTAAACGTTTTTGTTTAATATATTCTTGTAGTAGGAGCCTTTCCTACTATCTAACCTTAAAAAAACATTATATAAGCTGAGGCCAGGCTAGTCGATAGAGCATCATGACATTACTCATCATACCTCTAGGGTTGAGAACAGAACATATGATCTCGAGGTAGATCAACTCTGTAATCATACACATCGAATACAATCAAAAGCAGCATGTAGGGTATTATCTCTTCGAGAGAGCCCGAAGCTGGGTAAAATCCCATGTCCGTGTTACCATCGATCCTAAGACACGCAGCTTGGGACTCCCTACCCGAGATCTGCCGATTTTGACACCAACAATGGTGCTTTCATTGGGAGTTCCGGTTGGCAAAAGGATCAATGGCTCGCCTGCAGATCAACTGCGACGTCGGCGTATTTTTCGCCGCCTCGTCTGGTCACCTTGGCTTGACCAAGGACTGTGCCCTACCTCCAATCATCATGTTCGGACGAGGGCCTTCATCAAAATCAACTCCGATCTCTATCAAGATCATGGAGGAATTATCCATGGAGCTCGGGGGCTCAACGTCAACATTGCCCTCGGGCGACCGTGCTGTTTTTCCGAACAGCGAACTTGTATCCGCTACCACCACCTCCTTGAGCATCGCTTTGACGATTCCTACGGTGGAATTGTGCAGAATTGAGTCTACGACAACACTGTAACATTCCGTCGCAGTCCGATGGAGCAATCTACACCGATCTCCGATATACCGGAGCCCCGTCGAATCTAGATGGGAATCTGGACGAGTTTGGAGCATGGTGTCCAGCACCTAGCTCGGACGTCCTTTGGAAGATCCAACTGTTGATCGGCTGAGGAATTCCTATATCTACAACCACTCAAAATTTCAGCTGGATCCGACCATCCAAACTCCGGGAACCTTCCAATTAGTGCATCACTTTTCAGATCTGTTTTCTGCGCGAAAATGAATCCGACCCGAGTTCATCTTTTTTATGAACGGGATTTCAGACATCCTTTTTAAAGGAAGTTTTGTATGGGGTATCGTGTTTTGTTCCCAAACACATCCCACTAATTTTAAAGTCTTTTCCAATATGATCTTCACCATCGCGCCGGTGTCAAACCAGCCCGACAACATTGCTCCACGACTGCCGACCTACGCTAGACACGTCGTCGCTTTGTTGAGCCGAGCTCAACTTCTTCAGATCATCATCTCGGCAAGCCGAACGAGAGTTCGGCATCGCGAAGGATAAATCATCACCAACCTCGCTGCCCCACGGATTACACAGAATGGGCACATCGGCATCGCCGCACGGTCACTTTATCAAGCCGGCATTGACCACGTCATGAGTTATGACCTGCATCGGCATGGCCGCACCGTTGCTTCTTTGAGCCGATGTCCATCACGCCGAACTACTTCAACACCTCGGCTGACATGGCAGCTGCAACATCTCCTTACCGACCTACTCCATCACCTCGTCTGGACGGGGGCTTCGCCATCCCTTCATCAACCTACTCCGGAGACTTCGGCGTCGTCAGCCGACCAGCTTCGTCACGTTAGCTGGACCGGGGGCTTTGACTCGGTGAGCCAACCTTTACAAGCATTGCCATGCCATCGCTTCACCGCCCATTAGGCAATGGGTGTGCGGATCGAGTCCCAATTTCAGGAGTCACTTTTCTTTGGACTGCTACAACAAATAAACCAGGTGCTATTAGTCCTAGCAATTTTTGCTTGTTTGGGTTTATTTTTTCTAAGGAATTATTACTCTGGTTTGTTCCATCATCTGTACACAGGTTTATCAAATGCCGGCCGCATTAACGACGGTCGCGTGGTGGTTTCCGTACATAGTTCGGCGAACGCCGCATCCGGAACTCGGACCGACCTGTGAATTCAGGCTTTACCACGCCTTTACCGCATCACGCCGATGCCCTGCATCGACATTGACTTCGGCGTCACGCCACATATCTTTAAATAAATTATCTTGCGTAAATTAATCACGTGAGGATTTTTATATATTTATATTATTATTGCTGGCCTGCACTATTTTACATGTGCAGGTAATGGCCTTCGACTGCGTCACGTGGTCTGTTCGGCAAGCCGACACCGTCGTCCCAATCGGCGTAAATCGGCTCGCGTGATCACCTTGTTGGTCGTGTTGCCATACCGACGCATTCGGTTGCCTCGGGGACTTCAGCATCACCGAGAGAGCTCTACCTCATCGAGCGTTCGGCGCACAGACCATAATTCTTTAGTTACTCACTTTGCATAAATTATTTATTATGCAACAATTTTTTTAAATTTATTATTATTACTATTATCTCCAGTTTGCACTATTTTTTGTGCACAGGTAAATGATTCGTGTCGGGCAGTGTTGTCACCTCGGCGTACTGACATACCACGTCACCTCGGCTGGACGGGGGGCTTCGTCAACACTTCATTAACCCACGCCGGGGACTTCAGCGTCACTCTGCCGGCCTGCATTGGTCGTGCTATGTGACAACTTCGGAGTGCCGAGCTCTTCGCTCCGCCACCTCGGGACCGGCTTGGGGGATGGAACCTTGTCCCGCATCAAGCTCGAACCGCGTCATCAATGCCGAACACATTAACCAGCTAAGTCGCTTTCATGCTCAAAGTTTTAAATTTTTAACTTGTGATTCGGTTCGACCATGCTCACATACGTTGTTCGTTAAAAGAAACTCCCCTTACCCATGTTAACTGGGGGCTCTTAAAATTTACATGAGCCGTTCTATAATAATGTGTTTTCTTCTTGGTCTTTGCAAAGTCTTTTTCTACCGCTCCTTTTTCGACTCGAGTGTATGGTCAATAGCCGGATAGCCTAGCTTCTGTCTAAAGCCGCTTGAGTTTAGTTCGCTAAAATGGCCTCAGAGAAGCACTCTACCTTCGGGGTAAATAGCTTGAAGCCGTCGGCTGACCCGCTTGAAGTCTTGAGATTGGATGTGTCATGTTAAAGCACGACAGAAGCACAATTTTTAAAAAAGACCAATTCCCGGATTGGCACCAAAATCTCAGTTTAGTCTGGACGTCAAGCTTTTACATAAGTTTTTGGCTTTTCGAGCCTATGGCACTTTTAAACTATTGGTGTGTTTCCAGCATATGTTTCGTAGTGCAATACCGGACACCTTTAGAGATTCTGCAAAAACATTCTTGGATATTGCTATATATGCATTGGTTTCGAATTGTGTCTTTGGTCAATAGTTGGGTTGTCCAGCTCCTGTGCTTGCCTCCTACGTTCCGCTTTATTCGGCTAGGTGTGCAAAGGGAGAACCACTATGATTGTGCTTCCAGCTCGCATGGTTAAACACCTCAGTGGAGAAAGCCAAAAATGACTATCACAATAAGCGTAAAATGGTCAGCGATCTGATGACTGTGTGAAATGATGGGCCGTTCATAACATTGGCCGAAGTGTTTACGGCTTGACCTCGGTTGTCGTCGAACACTAACCAGGGGCTAGTAGCTGGCCTCCCAACTTTAAGCTCCTATGACTAAGTGAAATTTATAAAGCCTGCATATCTGATTGCCTCGTTTCCGCTAACACAACCGCCTTCGGGCACCGAGACGTCGGCTAAGGGTTGTTATTGCGGAAACACCCTGCGCAGCATCTACAAGGGGGTGGAAGCCGACGATGGGCCACTTTCAACTGATAAATGGTCGCAACGGAGTCAAAATAAACATATCATCGGCATTTGTATTGAATATACAAGGGCCACGTTCCGTAATCATCGTTATAAAGCCATAAATATGCATCAATTTGACTTAAGATTTCGGCCAAGCTGGGTTGACTGGCTCCTGTGATTACCCCTACGTTCACGATTGTTCGGCTAGGAGGTAAAGGGAGCACCTCTCTGATTGTTACTTCCGGGTCATCCGTGTTAGTACCTCAAACTGGGAGAAGCCGAAAGCTAGCCATCTTAAAGAATATAATTGGTTGGCAACGACGGAAGTGAAAATTTGGGTCCATTAAAAGCCATAGAGATCGGGAACTTACCCAGAACTAAATCCTCATATTTTTCTCCTGCATCGATCGGAGTTGAGGTTTCATGATCATGGTCGGCATGACAAAGAAAGGAACCGATAGCGGGATTATTTTCTTTGAGAGATGTTTCTTACATCAATTAGTAATATAACATTCTCTCCGCATACCTTTGTTTCTAAAATCATATGGCCGGATAGCCTTGTTTGTCATAAACCTTTTCCCTTGTAAAGGCTTTATAAAGTAGGACAAACACTTCCCGGCCACTGGCCGAGGAGGTTGAAGTCGATGGTCGGTCAACAAGGTGTTGTACAATGCGGATCCAAGCATTCATGATGTAAAGTACTTGGATACATAGAATCATTACACATAAAAATTGCGAGTAAAATCAATTTACTGCAATCCATCTTTTAAACCCCTTGGGGCCTACCTTGGCGAGCTCGGATTTCGACCAGCTCTAAGCTCCTTTAAGAGATGTTTATTCTCTTTCCGAGAAGTTTGTGTTAAACACAACAAAATTTTCTGTCAAACGGATATCGATCCTTAATTTGGCCACCCGTGCCCACATTAAGGCTCGGGGGTTACTGGGCTTCGCGCTCATTATTTATAAATATTAAAGGGGCACATCGATCCCCTGATCTGGTGTTGCCACCCGACCAGTGTGTCGGGGGCTACTACATTGCTTATTCAATGCAGAGAAATTCAAAGTGCTCGGTGTTCGGCATGACCGAACTATGGGCAAGCGCGTCTTCGGACAACATTAAGTACCATCTGGGACTTATCCGGCATCAAGCTAATATATCAAGGAGACTTCTCACAACCCTCTCTCAGGGGCCTGTCCGCCGATCATTATTTCTAATATATTACACTTCGTTTCTATTCCTACGCATTCTGCCGAGCTAGGAGTTGATCCTCAGGACGGTTTTGCAAATCGACCTGTGTCTTAGGGGCTACTAGGATCAGCAGCTTTCTGTTTTCCTTCAGGTGCATCTCGGGTTTTAGACCAACACACACCTTGAGGGCTACTGGATATACATATACTGGCTATATATCTTGGCAGAGAATAAATTGCACCAATCAAAAATATTCAGAAAAAATCAGCCCGCGTTCGGGGTGGTGCACCACCTCGGAAGCAGTCCGGCATAAAGCTCGGGCGCCAGTGGCTGCCTCCATAGAGGGCATTTCCGGCATTAAGCTCGGCTGAATTCGTTCAATCTTTTAAAAGACCGAGGTAGTTTACGACACCTCGGACGCTAACCATCATTGGAGCTTGGAAGTGGTCCGGCATAAAGCTCAGATTCGAATGGCTCATTCCATAGAGAACATTTCAGCGTTAAACTCGGATAACCTCCTTCAAACTTTTTCAAGCCAAGGTGATCTATGACACCTCAGATATAGTCCGGCGTTGGAGCTCGGATACAGTCCGGCGTTGGAGCTCAGATATAATCCGGCGTTGGTGCTCGGCTGCAAAAGATATCTCAAATGCAGTCCGACATTGGAGCTTGGATGCAAGAGGACACCGCCGCATGGAAACAACTTCAAACCCGAGGTGTGGCGTAAAAAATAATAACAAGGCATTGATAAAGGCCGAGAACTTAAAGGGGCTCCTCAGATACCCGACGTGGAAACTCTTCAGATTCACTTTGGCGATCCTCAAGATCGAAGATGAGATGATTTGTTGAACCAGTTTTCAAGACCGACGACCGAAGATGAAGAACCGTTCGGAAGAATCGAGGAGCGTCCCCAACTTGAAGACCGGTTCAGGGGGCTACTGACGGTGTCCTGGACTAGGAGGTCCTCACCACGTCGTCTCCGGTCAGTTGGATTGGGCCGAGGAACCCCATGGCCATTTGCTCATGGGTAGTTCGGACAGCCGATCTATACACGAGGAAGATTCCACAAGAGTTGGTGATCAAGACAAGGACTCCTCTCCACTGGCGTATTCGAATAGGACTCTTGTTATCCTAGGCCTCTAGTACATTATATAAGCCAAGGCCAGGCTAGTCGATAGAGCATCATGACATTACTCATCATACCTCTAAGGTTCATACCACAACATATGATCTCGAGGTAGATCAACTCTATAATCATACACATCGAATACAATCAAAAGCAGCATGTAGGGTATTATCTCCTTGAGAGAGCCCGAAGCTAGGTAATATCCCGTGTCCATGTTACCATCGATCCTAAGACATGCAGCTTGGGACCATGTACCCAAGATCTGCCGGTTTTGGCACCGACACCTGCCTGCACAAGCTCTTCACACAATCCCTTTGTCATGGCCGTTTTCGGTTTGGGGGCTCGATATCCTCGGCCCTTTCCCCCGAGATGCCGGGGGCTTTGAATTCTTGTTCGTTGCTATCGACAAGTTTACAAAGTGGCCAGAAGTAGCTGCCGTGACAAAGGTGACTGCTCAGTCAGGTATCAAGTTCTTGAAAAACTGGTGTGCCATTTTGGAGACCGAGCAAGGATCATTACCAACAACGACACCTAGTTCACGAGCCGCACCTTCATGCAATATGTTCATGCCCTCGGAAGAAATATCTCATTTGCCTCTATCGCACATCCTGGGAGCAATGGGCAAGCTGAGAGGGTGAACACTGAAGTGGTTCGAGGACTCAAGACAAAAACCTTTGATATGCTTCAGAAGCACGACAGGTGGTAGATCGTTGACCTGCTGGTAGTTCTCTGGTCCCTCGGAACGACACCAAATCGAGCTGCCAGGCGGACTCCCTTCTCCCTAGTCTGTGGGGAAGAAGCAGTTATCCCCATGGAACTCGTTTACGGGTCACCTCGAGTGCTTGCCTATGATGAAGTAATGCAAGATCAGCACCGGCGTAACGACACTGTGCTACTCGAGGAGAACCGTCTCCGGGCTGCTACGCGTGTTGCACGCTATCAGCAAGCCCTGCATCGCTATCACAACCGTAGTGTTCATGCCCGGTGTTTTGAGGAAGGCGACCTTGTCCTTAGGCGCGTTCAGTCTGCCAAGGGTACAAACAAGTTGACGCCAAAGTGGGAAGGCCCTTACCGGGTAGTTCGAGTCACCAGACCTAGCGCAGTGCGTCTGGAGACCGGAGATGGCATTCAATTGCAAAACTCATGGAATATTGAGCATCTCCGCAAGTTCTACCCGTAAGGCGCGGCTGTCGGGCCCTGCCCGGCAGCCACCCTTTTGTACAGGCCTTGCCTCAATTGCATATAACCCCTTGTGTAAAGCCAGGCGTAGACCCTGAGCAACAGAGAAATAAACGAAGCGCTGGGGGCCCCCGACAGAGTTGCATGCATACATAAGCATTTCAAGAGCATTGCATAAGCATTTCATGAGCATTGCATATGCATATAGATAAGGTAGCATCTTGCATCATTCCCATCTGCATAAAGCTGCAGGTTCCCACCGTGATCTTGACCTCTATGGGGGGTTGGGAAGATGGACCAGCACTGCAACCTCCGGCAAGCCAAACAGATAAGTTCTACCTCTTGTCCATAAGTGTTCTGTAAGATGAAACTTGTGCATGAGAAAACCTCGCCGCTCTTTGAAAGTTACGTGCTCCCATCTCTGGACGAACGTTGCTTCAGCCAAGATGGTCGCAGTGGCCTTTGGTGAAAAGAGATTGACGGGGGGCTGGTCCCTTTATTTTTTGCCCGGTAGGCTCAGTTCTCCGGCAACAAAATAAAAAGGGTACCGGGAGGACAGCCTGCTGGCGAAAACTCATTTATTTAAAGTAAAGAGGCATTCCACCTCTGCATGGAGATATACATGCATGAGTTCCCGGTGAGGTTCATCTTTTTCATTAATATGCTGATCATACAAGTACAAACCTTACAGAACACAGACATGGACTCGAGAGATTACATTATTTGAACTAAAATTTGGCAAGTGCCTACAGATTTAAGATTGAAAAAAGATAAGTGCTCCGTAATGCCCTTTCTTGTCCCTCTCCTCCCAGGCATGGTAGTAGAGCGTGCAGGAGGCAAAAGGAGCGCCTGGGCAGAAGCTAGGCCTGGACCCGTCGGGCTCCAGGAGAGGTAGCCTAGCAGGGACGGGAAGATGCCGGTGAACGTGTTGATGAAGAGCATGGCGGAGGCAACCCGTCAACCGCCACCACCAGAGCTAGCAGGACATGGTGGGGCTCACAGAGCTGCAGCCCAAGAGGAAGCCTGCCGGGGTCCAGCTGGGAGGCTGCTGGAGGAAGCCCGGAGGCACCATCCCACCCCTGCATCCAACTCCCCGGCAAATCGCCATGCCAGGATGGAGATGTAGGTGCAGATGATGGTGCTGCCGCCTGATGAAGATGGTGCGGGCGACACTCAGCCGGAGTCAGAGTCGTGGCCCTCCCGGTCGCTGTCGTCTTCATCGCCGTCACTGTCCTCCTGGTCGCTTTCGCTCGAGGAGGAGCTTTCGTCGTCCGTCGAGCTCTTCATGCAGCACCCTAAGCAAGCTCCTAAGCGCCCAGAGATCTTGACGGAGAGTAGGCCGCTATCCATTAATTTAAACCAGAGAACGTGCCGCTCCGACAAGCTATGGGCACAATAAAAGGTCTTCCAGCCACGGCGGAGGTACATAACATGGGGAGCTGGGAAGTCAACATCCAGCCACATGCCGCCATTCCCACAGCCCCTCATGCGCAACCTCAGAGCGCGTGGCTGTTCCAGTTCCATTTCCCGTGTGAATGGAGTAGGGAGACTAAGGTGGCCACACGGAGGTTTGTACAGCCTAATGATGAAGTCTCGAGGCTGATCTCCGACGTGGACTCCTTCCATCAGAGGAGGAGCCGCCGGTGGAGGCGCGACCGAAGCACCACCCCATCCTCCTCTTCCTCGAGCACCACGGTGACCTCAGCCTCGCCCCTCCCTCCTCCTCTCATGGAGGGTTCAACCACCGTGGGGTCTAGAGGAGGAGGGATGCGCTATCGAGCAGAAGCCCTCGTCGCCGCCACTGGAATTCCATCGCACCCTCGCCCTCTCACCATGGCAAGTGAAGAAAGAGGAGGAGGGAGGGGGAGAGCCTGGCGATGGCAAGGGCAGAAAATCCGGCAGGGGGCTAGCCTCTCGCTCAGGGAGCGGCTGCCCAGCTCCTCCAATGCAGCCTACGTGCTCCTCCAATGGCTCAGTGAATCAGGACTGACCCTCTGCTCCAACCAGTGGCACTTGATTTTCTGCCATGGCACTCGCCCCCGCGCTCTTTGCATCCACCACCTACCCCACCTAATGCATGGAGTACATGTGGCAGGTGCGCACGAAGCAGGGGGCAAGTGGGATGGCAGTTTCCACCCCGTGATCGTGGGGCGTGGGAAACCTACGGGACATGATCTGAGTTTTTCTGTAACGTTGCACACAGCGCGTGGGTAAACCGGAAACTGGCCCTGGCTCAAGATTAATGAAGAAGCAAAGAAGACCTCAAGGGGGCCAGCCTCTTTCTCACCCTTGCCTATGCACTTATTAGGGCCTACCCCGAGGGCGCTTAGCAGCGCATTCGGGGCAGGCCCGGGGGCTTCTGTTGGTGCAACAAACCCTGGGTCCGTTGCCCAGACTGTGCACAGGCACGGAAGCAATATTACAACACCAAGGTCAGGCCAAGGTACAAGAGGCCAAGATCTTCAAAGGACCAACATGCAGATCGAGAGGACCAAGACCAAGCCAGGGAACTAAGAAACCACCCTTGCCGGGCAGGCGAGCCTGGCAAGGACAGGGTCGCCCCCGGAAGGAAATCTCCAAGACGTCCCGACAGGACCTGCCGGGAATCGCGGAGGAAGAACTACCTCACTGAACCACTTCACCGTGACGCACGTCGTTGATAACCCACAAGTATAGGGGATCGCAACAGTTTTCGAGGGTAGAGTATTCAACCCAAATTTATTGATTCGACACAAGGGGAGCCAAAGAATATTCTCAAGTATTAGGAGTTGAGTTGTCAATTCAACCACACCTGGAAGACTTAATATCTGCGGCAACGTATTTAGTAGAAAAGTAGTGTCGAAGTAACGGTAACGGTGGTAAAAGTAATATTAGCAGTTTTGTAGTAATTTTAATAGTGGAAATGGTAGAGTAACTAAGCAAAGATCAATATGTGAAAAGCTCGTAGGCATTGGATCAGTGATGGATAATTATGTCGGATACGATTCCTCATGCAACAGTTATAACCTACGGTGACACAGAACTAGCTCCAGTTCATCAATGTAATGTAGGCATGTATTCCGAATATAGTCATACGTGCTTATGGAAAAGAACTTGCATGACATCTTTTGTCCTACCCTCCCGTGGCAGCGGGGTCCTAGTGGAAACTAAGGGATATTAAGGCCTCCTTTTAATAGAGTACCGGACCAAAGCATTAACACTTAGTGAATACATGAACTCCTCAAACTACGGTCATCACCAGGAGTGGTCCCGATTATTGTTACTTCGGGGTTACCCGATCATAACACATAGTAGGTGACTATTGACTTGCAAGATAGGATCGAGAACTCACATATATTCATGAAAACATAATAGGTTCAGATATGAAATCATGGCACTTGGGCCCTAGTGACAAGCATTAAGCATAGCAAAGTCATAGCAACATCAATCTCAGAACACAATGGATACTAGGGATCAAACTCTAACAAAACTAACTCGATTACATGAAAAATCTCATCCAACCCATCACCGTCCAGCAAGCCTATGATGAAATTACTCATGCACGACGGTGAGCATCATGAGATTGGTGATGGAGGAAGGTTGATGATGACAACGGCGACGGATTCCCCTCTCCGGAGCCCCGAACGGACTCCAGATCAGCCCTCCCGAGAGAGATTAGGGCTTGGCGGTGGCTCCATATTGTAAAACGCGATGAATTCTTCTCTCTGATTTTTTTCTCCCCGAACATGAATATATAGAGTTGGAGTTGAGGTCGGTGGAGCTTCAGGGGGCCCATGAGGCAGGGGCGCGCCCCAGGGGGTGGGCGCGCCTTCCACCCTCGTGGACATGGTGTGGGCCCCCTGGTGTTGATTCTTTCACTAGTATTTTTTATATATTCCAAAAATATTCTTCGTGAAGTTTCAGGTCATTCCGAGAACTTTTATTTATGCACAAAAATAACACTATGGCAATTCTGCTGAAAATAGCGTCAGTCCGGGTTAGTTCCATTCAAATCATGCAAGTTAGAGTCCAAAACAAGGGCAAGAGTGTTTGGAAAAGTAGATACATTGGAGACGTATCAACTCCCCCAAGCTTAAACCTTTGCTTGTCCTCAAGCAATTCAGTTGACAAACTGAAAGTTATAAAGAAAAACTTTTACAAACTCTGTTTGCTCTTGTTGTTGTAAATATGTAAAGCCAGCATTCAAGTTTTCAGCAAAGATTATGAACTAACCATCTTCACAATAACACTTAGGTCTCATCTTTACTCATATCAATGGCATAATCAACTAGCGAGCAATAATAATAAATCTCGGATGACAACACTTTCTCAAACCAATCATAATATGATATAACAAGATGGTATCTCGCTAGCCCTTTCTGAGACCGCAAAACATAAATGCAGAGCACCCCTGAAGATCAAGGACTGACTAAACATTGTAATTCATGGTAAAAGAGATCCAGTCACAGTCATACTCAATGTAAACTAATAGTAATGCATGCAAATGACAACAGTGCTCTCCAATTGGTGCTTTTTAATAAGAGGGTCATGACTCAACATAAAAGTAAATAGATAGGCCCTTCGCATAGGGAAGCAGGGATTTGTAGAGGTGCCAGAGCTCGATTTTGGAATAGAGATAAATAATATTTTGAGCGGCATACTTTCATTGTCAACATAACAACGAGAGATCTCGATATCTTCCATGCTACACACATTATAGGCGGTTCCCAAGCAGAATGGTAAAGTTTATACTCCCCCACCACCAACAAGCATCAATCCATGGCTTGCCCGAAACAACGGGTGCCTCCAACTAACAACAATCTGGGGTTTTGTTTGCAATTATTTTGATTTGAGCATGGGACTGGGCATCCCGGTGACCGGCCATTTTCTCGTGAGTGAGGAGCAGAGTCCACTCCTCGTGAGAATAATCCACCTAGCATGGAAGCTATAGATAGCCCTAGTTGATACATGAGCTATTCGAGCATACAAAATAGAATTTCATTTGAAGGTTTAGAGTTTGGCACATACAAATTTACTTGGAATGGCAGGTAGATACCGCATATAGGAAGGTATGGTGTACTCTTATGGGATAACTTTGGGGTTTATGGAAGTGGATGCACAAGCAGTATTCCCGCTTAGTACAAGTGAAGGCTAGAAAAAGACTGGGAAGCGACCAACTAGAGAGTGACAACAGTCATGAACATGCATTAAAATTAATCAACACTGAGTGCAAGCATGAGTAGGATATAATTCACCATGAACATAAATATCGTGGAGGCTATGTTGATTTTGTTTCAACTACATGCGTGAACATGTGCCAAGTCAAGCCACTCGAATCGTTCAAAGGAGGATACCACCCTATCATACCACATCACAAACATTTTAATAACATGTTGGCACGCAAGTTAAACCATTATAAACTCCTAGCTAATTAAGCATGGCATGAGCAACTATAATCTCTAATTGTCATTGGAAACATGTTTCATTCATAATAGGCTGAATCAGGAACGATTAACTAATCATATTTACAAAAACAAGATAGGTCGAGTTCATACCAGCTTCTCTCATCTCAATCAGTGCATCATATATCATCATTATTGCCTTTCACTTGCACGACCAAACGGTGTGGATAATAATAATAGTGCACGTGCAATTGGACTAAGATGGAATCTGCAAGCATTTAATACAAGGGAGAAGACAAGGTAATATGGGTTGTTGGTTAAATCAACAATAATGCATATAAGAGCCACTCAACATTTTCATCATGGTCTTCTCCTCTCGACCCCCAAAGAAAAGAAATAAAACTATTTACACGGGAAAGCTCCCAACAAGCAAAAGAAGAACGGGAAATCTTTTTGGGTTTTCTTTTAGTTACTACTACTACAGGCATGGAAAGTAAACTAGCTAAAAACTACAACTAATTTTTTTGTTTTTTCTTAAAGTTTTTCAAACACACAAGAAGAAGGCTTAAAACAGAAAATAAACTAGAATGGATATTACAATGAAAAAGTATGAGCACCGACAACTGGCATGAGTGTGTGAACATGAATGTAATGTCGGTGAGAAATAGTACTCCCCCAAGCTTAGGCTTTTGGCCTAAGTTGGTCTATGGCCACTGATGGCCTGGCGGATATCCAAAGTTGTAGCCGGGGTCGTACTGAGATGCAGCGGCTATTGCCTGATGAGCTGCAGCTTGGAGGCGAGCTACCTCCGTCCTCCTCTCATACTCGTTCACCTCCTCCCTGGTTATAACATATCTCCCTTTTTCCTGAAAGTCAAAGAAAGCAGGAGCAGGGAGAGCAACATGGATAGTGCAATGTCTGTCAAAGATTAGTCAGTATTGGAGGGACTGTTCATTCTTCTCAACAAACTGATGACGAACCATAGCATTATAATCTAAATAAGTAGGAGGCAATTCCATATCATTTTCATCTATGGGTATCTCAAGATAATTAGCTACACAGGTTGCATAAATTCCACCAAATAAATCTCCACTAATACTGTTATGATGCAACCTTCGTGCAACAATAGCCCCCAAATTGTATTGTTTATCCCCTAATACAGCACTCTTGAGAACACTAAGATCGGGAACACACATGTGACATGCCTCATCTTTACCGTTAATACATCTACCTATAAAGAGAGCAAAATAATGTATGGCAGGAAAATGAATGCTCCCTATGGTAACTTGTGTTATTTCTCTAGATTCCCCCATAGTGATACTAGCAAGAAAATCTTTAAATTCATATTTGCGAGGTTCACTAACATTGCCCCACAACGGGAGTTTACAAGCAGTATTAAAGTCTTCTAAGTCCATGGTATAAGATTTATCATAAAGATCAAATAGAACAGTGTGAGAATTGCGTGAGGATGTAAATTTAAACCTTCTCACAAAGGAATCAGTTAGGTAGTAATATTGGGGGCACTTATCTGACACGAAGCCCTCAAGTTCAGCGTTATGCACATATGCGTCAAATTCCTCCTTAATGCCTGATTGGACCATAAAAACCTCTGACGGGCATTCACAAGGCCGCACTTGAGCTTCCCTTGGTAGTTCATAGTCCGGCTCTCGTATCGCAAGCCTAGGTGCCTGCTTCCTTGAGGAACCACCTTGGTACATTTTCCTAAACATATTTCTTCCTCTGAAAAATTTCTGAAATTTTTAGTAACTCAAAAGAAAAGTGAACCAAACTCAACAAGATTGATAGCAACTACTCCCACAAGTGCCTAGAGGCTATATCATGCATTAGAACTACTTGGGACCATAAAATTTAACATGCAAGCTGAAGAATTGGGTCACCTCAGCAGCAAAAATTGCAATAAATAAAGCACTAGAACAAAAACTAATTGGACAATTGGAGGAGTCACATACCGAAGAACAATCCCCTAAAGCAGTTTTGTGAGTGGAGCTTTGAGCAAGGAGATCAAAAATCGCAGCAAGATGAGCTAGCACACGGGTTTGAGCTAGGGGAGTATTTTTCTGGAGGAAGGAGAAGTCTGTGGGTGCTGGAATAAGTGGAGGGGGCCACATGGGGTCCACGAGGCAGGGCGCGCCCCCAAGGGGTGGGAGCGCCCTGTGCGCTCGTGGCCAGGTGGTGGCTCCCCCTGGTGTGTTCTCAGTGCCAAAAATTCTTAAATATTCTACAAAAAATCATATTTCAATTTCAGGACATTTGGAGAACTTTTATTTTCGGGGTATTTTTTATTGCAATGATAATTCAGAAAACAGACAGAAAATACTATTTTTGCTTTATTAATCTAAATAACAGAAAGTAAAAGGAGGGTACAGAGAGTTGTGCTTTCTAACTTCATCCATCTCATGCTCATCAAAAGGAATCCACTAACAAGGTTGATCAAGTCTTGTTAACAAACTCTTTCCGAATCGCATGAAACCGGAGAATTTTTGAATAACACTAGGTTACCTCAACTGCTATGAATGTAACACCCCGAGAATCATGCTACAGTAACTCTCTGTGGTTAAGCTAATCATGTTGCTAAACAGGGCTTGATCACATTGGAATCACATTTCTTTTCAAACTCCTAATCCAAACCTCAATTAAATTTAAAGTGGAAAATAAAAGTTTTCAAAAATTTAAACAAAAATGTTCGGGCCATGTCAATTATTGCATCGGTAATTATGGTGCAGTAATCACATTTTTATAAATTGCCTAAATAGTTTAAATTGAAATAAAACAGAAAAGCAAATAAATAAAAGAAAAGAAATTACAAAAAAGAAAAGAAAACAGAACAAAAAAAAACAAAAAAACAAAAGCCCCCCCCCACTGGACCTGGCCCAACTGGGCCAACCCCCAGCCGCCCGAATGGGCCGGCCCACCCCGCGCCCCCCTCCACCTTATCCCCTCACCCCCACTCTCCACCGACAGCCACCCCCACTCCCCCCCCGAAATATCTCCTCTGCCTCCCCCGATCGGGATCGAGGAGGAGGCGCTCGACCCCGCCACCACTGGACCTCTCCGCCGCCGCCCGGAGCTCGCCGTCGTCGGAGCACCCCCCCACCCCCGCCGGCCTGCTTTCCCTCCTCCCCTGCGTCGCGTCGTCCCCGACCCCCTCCACGAGCCCCGCTGCCCCGTCCCTACACCCACGGTGAGGCCACGGCCTCGTCCTCCTCTCTCCCTCGCCCCCGCGCTCGCCGTGGCCCTCGCGCCCGTTGGCCGCGCCGGGGCTCGCCCTGGTCACGCCCCGCCCGCACGCCCGCACGGGCATCGCCCGCGCGCGCCCCGACCGCGCGCCCGCGTCGGCCACGCCCCGCCTGCCCCCCCCTCGTCGTCGCGCTAACCTCGCTGTCGCGTGCAGGCCCATGGCCTCGACCGCGCCCCCCCTCGCTGCTTCTTCCCCCCACGCCCGACCGCACAGACGCACGCCCGCACGGCCATCGCCGTTGTTGGCCTCCCCTCCGCCGATCTCCGCCCCGTCGCCACGGTGGCCTCGCCCCTCTGCACCACCTCCGGCGGCTGGCCCCGCACCACCGCGGCCTCGCCCCGCTCCGGCCATGGCCGGCGCCGTGCCCCGCCGTGGCCGCCAGCGCCCACGCCCACACCCCGCGCCCGTAACCCGCAGTGCCCCCTGGGCCACTGCCAGTGGGCCTCACCCCCTCTGGGCCACTGCCAGGTGGGCCTCCCCCCCTGAGCCACTGCCCCCTGGGCCCGAACCTCGTGGCCCTATGACATATGGGGCCCAGCCCACAGAACGAAAAGAAAATAAAAATAAAAATAATAAATAAAATAATAATAAAATAATAAATAAAATAAATTAATAATAATAATAAGATTAAATTAATTAATAAAAATTAATAAATAAATAAATAAGGAAAATAAAAATAAAAATAATTTTAATTAATTAACTAAATTAATTAAGTTAATTAATCCTGTTTAAATTAATCTAATTAGATAATTAATTTAATTAAACAGTAATTATTTAGCTAAACCCTAATTAACCTAAACAGAGAATGACAGGTGGGTCCCACTGGACCCACATGTCAGTTTGACTTAGTCAACCCCTGTTGACTGCTGATGTCAGCATGACATCACGCTGATGTCATAAATCCTAATTTCGAATTAAATTAAATAATTAATTAAATTCCAGAAATTAATAAAATCTTTAGAAAATCATATCTTTTAATCCGTAACTCGGATTAAAATATTTTCAACATGAAAGTTGCTCAGAACGACGAGACGAATCCGAATACGCAGTCCGTTCGTCCACCACACCTCCCTAACCTATCGAACTAGCAACTTTCCCCCTCCGGTCCGTCTGTCCGAAAACGCGAAACATCGGGAATACTTCCCGGATGTTCCCCCCTTCGCCGGTACCACCTACTGTCGCGTTAGGACACACCTAGCACCGCTCATTGTCATGTCACGCATCGTCATGCTTATGTTTGCATTGTATTTACTGTTTCTTCCCCCTTCTTCTCTCCGGTAGACTACGAGACCGACACTTCTGCTGCCCAGTTCGACTACGGAGTCGACCACCCCTCCTACTTGCCAGAGCAACCAGGCAAGCCCCCCCCTGATCACCAGATATCGCCTATTCTTCTCTATACTGCTTGCATTAGAGTAGTGTAGCATGTTACTGCTTTTCGATATCCTAACCTGATGCATAGCCTATCCTTGCTACTACTGTTGATACCTTTACCTGCAATCCTACATGCTTAGTATAGGATGCTAGTTTTCCATCAGTGGCCCTACATTCTTGTCCGTCTGCTGTGCTATACTATCGGGCCGTGATCACCTGGGCGGTGATCACGGGTATATACTTATATACTATATACATGACACATTTGATGACTAAAGTCGGGTCGGCTCGTAGGAGTACCCGCAAGTGGATCTTTGTGGCGGAGCGACAGGGCAGGTTGAGACCGCCTAGGTGAGAGGTGGGCCTGGCCCTGGTCGACGTTCGCGGTTACTTAACACGCTTAACGAGATCTTGGTTTTTGATCTGAGTCTGGCCATTTGGTCTATACGCACTAACCATCTACGCGAGAGTAGTTATGGGTATCCCGGCGTCGTGGTATCAGCCGAAGCCTTCGTGACGTCAGCGACTGAGTGGCGCGCGCTGGATTGGACTGGAACGCCACTAGGCTAGGTCTGCTTCCGGCCGCGTACGCAACGTGCAGGTGTGCATAGGGCGATGGGCCCAGACCCCTGCGCGCATAGGGTTAGACCGGCGTGCTGACCTCTCTGTTGTGCTTAGGTGGGGCTGCGACGTGTTGATCTTATGAGGCCGGGCATGACCCAGAAAAGAGTGTCCGGCCAAATGGGATCGAGCATGTTGGGTTATGTGGTGCACCCCTGCAGGGAAGTTTATCTATTCGAATAGCCGTGTCCCTCGGTAAAAGGATGACCCGGAGTTGTACCTTGACCTTATGACAACTAGAACTGGATACTCATTAAAATACACCCTTCCAAGTGCCAGATACAACCCGGTGATCGCTCTCTAACAGGGCGACGAGGAGGGGATCGCCGGGTAGGATTATGCTATGCGATGATACTTGGAGGACTTCAATCTACTCTCTTCTATATGCTGCAAGATGGAGATGGCCAGAAGCGTAGTCTTCGACAGGACTAGCTATCCCCCTTTTATTCTGGCATTCTGCAGTTCAGTCCACTGATATGCCCCTTTACACATATACCCATGCATATGTAGTATAGCTCCTTGCTTGCGAGTACTTTGGATGAGTACTCACGGTTGCTTCTCTCCCTCTTTTCCCCCTTTTCCTTTCTATCTGGTTGTCGCAACCAGATGTTGGAGTCCAGGAGCCAGACGCCACCGTCGACGAAGACACCTACGACACTGGAGGTGCCTACTACTACGTGCAGCCCGCTGACGACGATCAGGAGTAGTTAGGAGGATCCCAGGCAGGAGGCCTGCGCCTCGTTCGATCTGTATCCCAGTTTGTGCTAGCCTTCTTAAGGCAAACCTGTTTAACTTATGTCTGTACTTAGATATTGTTGCTTCCGCTGACTCGTCTATGATCGAGCACTTGTATTCGAGCCCTCGAGGCCCCTGGCTTGTATTATAATGCTTGTATGACTTATTTATGTTATAGAGTTGTGTTGTGATATCTTCCCGTGAGTCCCTGATCTTGATCATACACATTTGCGTGCATGATTAGTGTACGGTCAAATTGGGGGCGTCACAAGTTGGTATCAGAGCCAACTGCCTGTAGGAATCCCCCTTTCCACACTCCTTGGCCGAAGTCGAGTCTAGACATTACAAAAACTTTTACTAACATGGCTGTGTGTCTTACGGGCCCACGTCGCCATTGGGTGGTATTAGGATCTTTTACTCCTTGCCTATACTCTGGGACTCTGATCTCTCTTCTATTCGGGTTAAATGATTTTACTAAATCTAACATTAGGATCTCGTTATCACTTTCACCCGGAGAGCCCCTTATTACTGATGATCGTCTGTTGCACGTGAAGACCCTGAAGATACTCTCCGCTGATAACCCGAGAACTTGTGTTTATCGCTTTTACAATTCCCTTTCATCGATAAACTCCTATGGATAACCACGTATACTCGCCATTCATACAATGTTTCCCAGATGATCTTGTTATTACAAGATACCCCGAAATTCTCTCTGTTGTTCCGAGAATCCCTTGAGCTTACTACCCTGCTGTTCTTTGTCACCTGAATACCCCTACCGATAATCCTCGCACTTACCGCGTATCCGCTCATCCCCAGTTGATTCAAGTATTTCACAAAAGTGTTCAAAATATCATTCGATCTTCCGAAAATCTTCAGGAGCCTGTTGCTCTTGAAATTCTTGCTTACTAGCATTATGATTAATCCCACAAACCTCGAAATCTTATTGGCACCCTTTGCCATTATCTTTTTGAGTCCATTGATTCAATATGTTGCGAATGCTCGCAATCCTCAATCAGATCCTAGAATTCATCCTTCCGGCTCAGACATCTTTAACATGAGCTGGATCTCGACCAATCAAATCGTCATCGATTGTACCCCTAAGGCTATTCAACTTATCCATCCCTAATCAGAGCATTGCTTCTGATCCTTTGTCTTGGAATTCATAATTCCTTTGCATTCGAGCTTTTGAGTTAGTCAGTTGTTTCTATAGTCTGATCTCCTTGCATTCTTTCTTCCTCTGGTTGAGTACTGATGCTCACATCAGATCCCTTGGGGACCACCAGACCCTTTTGTCGGATTTTATCCGACAATGTCCTCCATATTAAATAAGCTGGTGAGCTTTTCCTCGTATACATGATGCCTTTGGTAAATTGTATCCTCTGCCTTGTGAACCATACTCTACTTTCGAGCTTGTATTATTTACTCCGGAGTTCGTGGTATATGTTCTAAGAAGCCCTGATGGGTTGAACCTATGCCTTCCTTAATATGTGTGAACTCGAAAGTTTTCACGAGTCATACTCTCCTGGTATTTTGCCATATAAAATTTCAACACTACAACTTCATCGAACGCGAGAAGCAAATGAAAGGATATGCATTGGAGAAGTGGGAGTCGACCTTGAACTTTGTGTTCATGCCCATGGACACGATGTAGATCTTATCATTAAAAGCTTCTCTTAAATTAATTATTCCCTTGGTATAAGTTCATCTTATAGCTGGGATCTGGCCTTTTGCAATGGTGGTTCCGACCATGTTCTGCTTTAAATACCATTTCTTGGACAAGTTAAATCACTTGTCTTCTGCAGGTCAATACGCCTGCCCAACCTCTATTATGATCTACCTTTGAGTATTACCCCTGGTATCTCGGGGATATCTTACCATTGCACTACATCTTATAAACTTTGATGAAGTACTACCTTACCTTGTCTTTGTCACTTCATGGGCTCTGGGTTGTTTGTCAACCGAGAACACCGAATAGTGAATCAAGTCCGCACTCGGATTCAATAACTCTAGGTAATTTTCGTTGCTTACGAGTTTAATAATCATTAAGTCATTCCTAGCCTGATCGGCTATATCATTAGTGTGCTAAATTTTAACTGTGCTACCTGGTCCTTAACCCCGGAGCACAACTTTCGATGATGAGCTAAGCTTACGCCGATCTTCCTCTCATACCATTTCACCTTGAACAACAAGCTTCATTTCAAGCGTGTGTCCTACCCATGGTTCCAATAACCGTCTGCTTCATCATTCCTTTGACTTGATGTCGTCGCTGATTGATTACATCTTCATGAAATCTCTCGACAAATGTGTCGTGATCATCATCAACCTTATGCGCTCTTCCAGGATATCGATTGAGTTCATGATGAGAAATACCATCCTTGCCCTCGATGATCTGTGTTATCATCGACCACTTTATTGCCTTCCCACCAACACAAGCTTGTTCGTGTTTGGTGTTATACCTTGAGTTCCTTGCTATCCAGCAATTGTTCTTCTTTACCTTGGAGTATTACCATCTTTTATGTCAAGTATGTCGTAAGAATTTCACCACCTCGCATGACATCTTGGTACAGTGATACTTCTCCCCATCACCATTCTTTCTTGGTCCCCGTGTTGTTTCTAAAAGGAATACCAACAAATGGTCTGTGATGTGTAAATTCTAAACTTCTAGCAACCCTATTGCTTTGAAGTCATTGGTCTATAGTTTCATTCTACGTCTATGGCTTAATGAATCATCATTCGAACATTGATTGTGCTACCTAGCCCATATTTCGGGTGCACATTTCAACCAATGTTTAACTGTGTATGTTTTCCTCGAGCATACATCATTAAGTCATTCGATCTAGCTAATGTTATCTCCTTGTTCACATAGTGGTGGAAATCCATCTTTTGGAAATCTCAATGGATTGTCGCTGAGTCAAGCAGTCACCTCCTCACCTCTCCTTGATTTAATTATGAACCCTTGTTCGGAACTCGCTTCCATAGTTCATCTCCCGAGAATCTTCGATGTCGTTTCGAAAATTTGTGTTGCACCTTTTCTTCTCAGGGATCCTGAGTCTGAGTTATCCTGACATCAATCAGATCTGAATCTCGGTCAGATATGATGGTTGGAACATATTTCCAAGAGTTATAACATTGGCCTATTTATGACCCGGTAAGGTGATGTCATGCCTAACACACCTGGCGGGAGGACCTATTGTATAAGTTTTACTTTTTAGCAAGGTTAGCTATTCTTCCATGAGGAAATTGTAAGACTTACTCTATAAGTTGTTCCTGATGGATCCTTTTTGTTTCCAAAGTCTGATCTTCACCTGTTGACCATGTCAATGCTATCTCAAAGCATGTCTATGGTACTCCGATTTTCAACAAGAACATTTGAAGCCCAATACTCAATGTTTCTTGCTCAATTATCCAAACACCGCTGTATGGGTTATGTCATGAAATTCCTCTCCCCTTACCTAAATGGTTTTCTACTTTCTATCCTGTCATGGATATGATACGCTGCTTGTCCTTGGGAAGGATATACCCTTGAAATATGTGTTTAAACACATTTTCCTTTCCATGCTTCTGTTTAATCTGATAATCATATTTTCCTTTCCATTGTTTGGTTTAACCTTTCTGGTGATCTATATGATCTAAGCAGTAATATTCTCCTGCTTATGTAAACACCTCGGTGTACAACTCTGTCAGTAAGACCCTGTTACTATTGTTGAGGACATTTCGGTAGCCACCGATGGATGAGAACTTGCCTATTGGTCCGCCTCGTTTCAACGAGCAGGAAAATAGTTCTCTTCGTCCCTCGCCCTTGGTACCAACGTGTTGCCGACATAACTGACAGGGTACTCTCTGACATGCCTTGCTATCATGACCGTGCAAGATGTCACTGCTCCCACACAAAAAAAACCACATGGTGGGCCCATAACCCACAGTTCCATAGGATCGAAACCTGACTCTCCTGTACCCCCCCTGTTCCCAAGGTTATTTCTCACGTTTGGCTTCGTATGTAATTCATGTGCCACCTTTCGTGAGATCATCAATTTTGGTATCAGACACAATACTTATTCCCGTTGCTTTGAACCCTACAGGCATCGAGCGATTGCCTGCCCGCTCGAAACTTCCCCACGATACCTCCTTACTTTGCTCTCGATATTGTCTTAAATTTCCATTCGAGAGTTACTTTCTGCCACCTCCCCCGATGTTATCAACCAGATAGTCAACCATTCAGAGGTCTGTTATTCCGAAGTTACCCCTTGTCCTTCGTAAGCACGATGGAGTTCCCGAAGAAAGGATACCAGCTTCATCATGATTACCTTAAGCATCAAAAATGAAGACCTCAACGTAATGGATCGACCTTTTCGAGAAGAGCAACCAAGACCGAGAAGAATCGTTAGAATTTCGTAACCAGGACTTTCCCCCTTACACCCCTCTTAAATCTCGGGACGAGATTTCTTGTAGTGGAGGAGATTTGTAACCCCCCGAGAATCATGCTACAGTAACTCTGTGTGGTTAAGCTAATCATGTTGCTAAACAGGGCTTGATCACATTGGAATCACATTTCTTTTCAAACTCCTAATCCAAACCTCAATTAAATTTAAAGTGGAAAATAAAAGTTTTCAAAAATTTAAACAAAAATGTTCGGGTCATGTCAATATTTGCATCGGTAATTATGGTGCAGTAATCACATTTTTATAAAATGCCTAAATAGTTTAAATTGAAATAAAACAGAAAAGCAAATAAATAAAAGAAAAGAAATTACAAAAAAGAAAAGAAAACAGAACAAAAAAACAAAAAAACAAAAGCCCCCCCCCACCTGGACCTGGCCCAACTGGGCCAACCCCCAGCCGCCCGAATGGGCCGGCCCACCCCGCGCCCCCCTCTCACCTTATCCCCTCACCCCCACTCTCCACCGACAGCCACCCCCACTCCCCCCCGAAATATCTCCTCTGCCTCCCCCAATCGGGATTGAGGAGGAGGCGCTCGACCCCGCCGCCACTGGACCTCTCCGCCGCCGCCCGGAGCTCGCCGTCGCCGGAGCCCCCCCCCCCCCCCCCCCCCCCGCCGGCCTGCTTCCCCTCCTCCCCTGCGTCGCGTCGTCCCCGACCCCCTCCACGAGCCCCGCTGCCCCGTCCCTACACCCACGGTGAGGCCACGGCCTCGTCCTCCTCTCTCCCTCGCCCCCGCGCTCGCCGTGGCCCTCGCGCCCGTTGGCCGCACGGGGGCTCGCCCCCTGGTCACGCCCCGACCGCACGCCCGCGCGCCCGCACGGGCATCGCCCGCGCGCGCCCCGACCGCGCGCCCGCGTCGGCCACGCCCCGCCTGCCCCCCCCTCGTTGTCGCGCTAACCTCGCCGTCGCGTGCAGGACCATGGCCTCGACCGCGCACCCCCCTCGCTGTTTCTTCCCCCCACGCCCGACCGCACAGACGCGCGCCCGCACGGCCATCGCCGTTGTTTGCCTCCCCTCCGCCGATCTCCGCCCCGTCGCCACGGTGGCCTCGCCCCTCTGCACCACCTCCGGCGGCTGGCCCCGCACCACCGCAGCCTCGCCCCGCTCCGGCCATGGCCGGCGCCGTGCCCCGCCGTGGCCGCCAGCGCCCACGCCCACACCCCGCGCCCGTAACCCGCAGTGCCCCCTGGGCCACTGCCAGTGGGCCTCGCCCCCTCTGGGCCACTGCCAGGTGGGCCTCCCCCCCCCCTGAGCCACTGCCCCCTGGGCCCGAACCCCGTGGCCCTATGACATATGGGGCCCAGCCCACAGAACGAAAAGAAAAATAAAAATAAAAATAATAAAAATAATAAAATAATAATAAAATAATAAATAAAATAAATTAATAAGAATAAGAATAAATTAATTAATAAAAATTAATAAATAAATAAATAAAGAAAATAAAAATAAAAATAATTTTAATTAATTAATTAATTAATTAACTAAATTAATTAAGTCAATTAATCCTGTTTAAATTAATCTAATTAGATAATTAATTTAATTAAACAGTAATTATTTAGCCAAACCCTAATTAACCTAAACAGAGAATGACAGGTGGGTCCCACTGGACCCACATGTCAGTTTGACTTAGTCAACCCCTGTTGACTGCTGATGTCAGCATGACATCATGCTGATGTCATAAATCCTAATTTCGAATTAAATTAAATAATTAATTAAATTCCAGAAATTAATAAAATCTTTAGAAAATCATATCTTTTAATCCGTAACTCGGATTTAAATATTTTCAACATGAAAGTTGCTCAGAACGACGAGACGAATCCGAATGCGCAGTCCGTTCGTCCACCACACCTCCCTAACCTATCGAACTAGCAACTTTCCCCCTCCGGTCCGTCTGTCCGAAAACGCGAAACATCGGGAATACTTCCCGGATGTTCCCCCCTTCGCCGGTACCACCTACTGTCGCATTAGGACACACCTAGCACCGCTCATTGTCATGTCACGCATCGTCATGCTTATGTTTGCATTGTATTTACTGTTTCTGCCCCCTTCTTCTCTCCGGTAGACTACGAGACCGACACTGCTGCTGCCCAGTTCGACTACGGAGTCGACAACCCCTCCTACTTGCCAGAGCAACCAGGCAAGCCCCCCCTTGATCACCAGATATCGCCTATTCTTCTCTATACTGCTTGCATTAGAGTAGTGTAGCATGTTACTGCTTTTCGATATCCTAACCTGATGCATAGCCTATCCTTGCTACTACTGTTGATACCTTTACCTGCAATCCTACATGCTTAGTATAGGATGCTAGTTTTCCATCAGTGGCCCTACATTCTTGTCCGTCTACTGTGCTATACTATCGGGCCGTGATCACCTGGGCGGTGATCACGGGTATATACTTATATACTATATACATGACACATGTGATGACTAAAGTCGGGTCGGCTCGTAGGAGTACCCGCAAGTGGATCTTTGTGGCAGAGCGACAGGGCAGGTTGAGACCGCCTAGGTGAGAGGTGGGCCTGGCCCTGGTCGACGTTCGCGGTTACTTAACACGCTTAACGAGATCTTGGTATTTGATCTGAGTCTGGCCATTTGGTCTATACGCACTAACCATCTACGCGGGAGTAGTTATGGGTATCCCGACGTCGTGGTATCAGCCGAAGCCTTCGTGACGTCAGCGACTGAGTGGCGCGCGCCGGATTGGACTGGAACGCCACTAGGCTAGGTCTGCTTCCGGCCGCGTACGCAACGTGCAGGTGTGCATAGGCCGATGGGCCCAGACCCCTGCGCGCATAGGGTTAGACCGGCGTGCTGACCTCTCTATTGTGCTTAGGTGGGGCTGCGACGCGTTGATCTTACGAGGCCGGGCATGAGCCAGAAAAGTGTGTCCGGCCAAATGGGATCGAGCGTGTTGGGTTATGTGGTGCACCCCTGCAGGGAAGTTTATCTATTCGAATAGCCGTGTCCCTCGGTAAAAGGACGACCCGGAGTTGTACCTTGACCTTATGACAACTAGAACTGGATACTGAATAAAATACACCCTTCCAAGTGCCAGATACAACCCGGTGATCGCTCTCTAACAGGGCGACGAGGAGGGGATCGCCGGGTAGGATTATGCTATGCGATGCTACTTGGAGGACTTCAATCTACTCTCTTCTATATGCTGCAAGATGGAGATGGCCAGAAGCGTAGTCTTCGACAGGACTAGCTATCCCCCTTTTATTCTGGCATTCTGCTGTTCAGTCCACTGATATGCCCCTTTACACATATACCCATGCATATGTAGTATAGCTCCTTGCTTGTGAGTACTTTGGATGAGTTCTCACGGTTGCTTCTCTCCCTCTTTTCCCCCTTTTCCTTTCTATCTGGTTGTCGCAACCAGATGTTGGAGTCCAGGAGCCAGACGCCACCGTCGACGAAGACACCTATGACACTGGAGGTGCCTACTACTACGTGCAGCCCGCTGACGACGATCAGGAGTAGTTAGGAGGATCCCAGGCAGGAGGCCTGCGCCTCGTTCGATCTGTATCCCAGTTTGTGCTAGCCTTCTTAAGGCAAACCTGTTTAACTTATGTCTGTACTCAGATATTGTTGCTTCCGCTGACTCGTCTATGATCGAGCACTTGTATTCGAGCCCTCGAGGCCCCTGGCTTGTATTATAATGCTTGTATGACTTATTTATGTTATAGAGTTGTGTTGTGATATCTTCCCGTGAGTCCCTGATCTTGATCGTACACATTTGCGTGCATGATTAGTGTACGGTCAAATTGGGGGCGTCACAATGAACATCCCCAACAATAAGAATATCATATATCTTCTTGACAGTAGGAAGAGGGAAGTCAAAACCTCCAATAGTAATCATTGGAATTTTTCCAATAGAATTGATACTGTGGACTTGAGGTTGTTTCCTCGGAAAGTGTACCGTATGCTCACTACCATTAACATGAAAAGTGACACTGCCTTTGTTGCAATCAATAACAGCCCCTACGGTATTCAAAAAGGGTCTACCAAGAATAATAGACATACTATCGTCCTCGGGAATATCAAGAATAACAAAGTCCGTTAAAATTGTAACGTTTGCAACCACAACAGGCACATCCTCACAAATACCGACAGGTATAGCAGTTGATTTATCAGCCATTTGCAGAGATATTTCAGTAGGTGTCAAATTATTCAAATCAAGTCTACGATATAAAGAGAGAGGCATAACACTAACACCAGCTCCAAGATCGCATAAAGCAGTTTTAACATAGTTTCTTTTAATGGAGCATGGTATAGTTGGTACTCCTGGATCTCCTAGTTTCTTAGGTATTCCACCTTTAAAAGTTTAATTGGCAAGCATGGTGGAAATTTCAGCTTCCGGTATCTTTCTTTTATTAGTAACAATATCTTTCATATATTTAGCATAAGGATTCATTTTAAGCATATCAGTCAAACGCATACGCAAAAAGATAGGTCTAATCATTTCAGCAAAGCGCTCAAAATCCTCATCATCCTTTTTCTTGGATGGTTTAGTAGGAAAAGACATGGGTTTCAGAACCCATGGTTCTCTTTCTTTACCGTGCTTCCTATCAACAAAGTCTCTCTTATCATAACGTTGATTCTTTGATTGTGGGTTATCAAGATCAACAACAGGTTCAATCTCTACATCATTGTTATTGCTAGGTTGAGCATCAACATGAACATCATCATTAATATTATCACTAGGTTCATGTTCATTACCAGATTGTGTTTCAGCACCAGAAATAGAAATATCATTGGGATTCTCAGGTGCATCAACAACAGGTTCACTAGAAGCATGCAAAGTCTTATCATTTTTCTTTTTCTTCTTCTTAGAAGGACTGGGTGTAGCAACATTAGTTCTCTGTCTTGCTCAATTCTCTTAGGGTGGCCCTCAGGATACAAAGGTTCCTGAGTCATTTTCCCCCTCTAGTCGTAACTCTAACAACATTATCATTTTTCTTATTATTTAATTCATTAAGCAAATCATTTTGAGCTTTAAGCACTTGTTCTACTTGAGTGGTAACCATAGAAGCATGTTTACTAATAAGTTTAAGTTCACCTTTAACTCTAGACATATAATCACTCAAGTGTTCAATCATATAAGCATTACGTTTCAATTGTTACCAACATAAGCATTGAAGTTTTCTTGTTTAACAATAAAATTATCAAACTCATCTAAGCATTGGCTAGCAGACTTATAACGAGGAATATCACCTTCATCAAATCTATAGAGAGAATTTACCTTTACTACCTGTGTCGGGATATCAAGACCATGTATTTCTTCAATAGGTGGTAAATTCTTAACATCTTCAGCTTTAATACCCTTTTTTTCATAGATTTCTTTGCCTCTTGCATATCTTCAGGACTGAGAAATAGAATACCCCTTTTCTTCGGAGTTGGTTTAGGAGTTGGTTCAGGAAGTGTCCAATTATTATCATTACTCAACATATTATTCAATAGCAATTCAGCTTGATCAACAGTTCTTTCCCTGAAAACACAACCAGCACAACTATCCAGGTGGTCTCTGGAAGCATCAGTTAGTCCATTATTATCAAGTATTTCATTTTTCTTGAGTGGATGATCAGGCAAAGCATTAAGTAATCGGAGAAGCCTCCCCAAGCTTGTGGGAGACTCTCTTCTTCAATTTGCACAAAATTATATATTTCCCTTAAGGCAGCTTGTTTCTTATGAGCGGGGAAAGATTTAGCAGAGAAGTAATAAATCATATCCTGGGGACTAAGCACACAACCAGGATCAAGAGAATTAAACCATGTTTTAGCATCACCCTTTAATCAGAACGGAAATAACTTAAGGATATAGTAGTAACGAATTTTTTCCTCATGAGTAAATAGGGTGGCTAAATCATTCAATTTAGTAAGATGTGCCACAACAGTTTCAGATTCATAGCCATAAAAAGGATCAGATTCAACCAAAGTAATTAACTCAGGATCGACAGAGAAATCATAATCCTTATCAGCAATACAGATAGGTGAAGTAGCAAAAGCAGGGTCATATTTCATTCTAGCATTCAAAGTCTTTTCGTTCAGCTTAGCTAACAGTTTCTTAAGATCATATCTATCTTTGCAAGAAAAAAGGTCTCTAGCAGTTTCTTCATCCATAACATAACCCTCAGGCACATCAGGCAATTCATATCTAGGGGGAGAATCTTCATCATCACTTTCATCAATATTATCAGTTTCAATAATTTCATTCTCTCTTACCCTAGCAAGTTGTTCATCAAGAAATTCACCTAGGGCACAATATCATTAAGCATAGAAGTAGTTTCGTCATAAGTATCATGCAAAGCAGATGTGGCATCATCAATAACATGCGACCTATCAGAATTAAGAGCAGGTGTAGGTGTCGCAAATTTACTCATAACAGAAGGTGAATCAAGTGCAGAGCTAGATGGCAGTTCCTTACCTCCCCTCATAGTTGAGGGATAAATCTTGGTTTTTTCCTCTTTCAAGTTCCTCATAGTGATCAGCAGATATAAATCCCAAGTGACTCAAAGAATAGAGCTATGCTCCCCGGCAACGGCGCCAGAAAATAGTCTTGATAACCCACAAGTATAGGGGATCGCAACAGTTTTCGAGGGTAGAGTATTCAACCCAAATTTATTGATTAGTTACAAGGGGAGCCAAAGAATATTCTCAAGTATTAGTAGTTGAGTTGTCAATTCAACCACACCTGGAAGACTTAATATCCGCAGCAAAGTATTTAGTAGCAAAGTAGTGTGGAAGTAACGGTAACGGTGGCAAAAGTGACAGTAGCAGTTTTGTAGTAATTGTAACAGCGGCAACGGTAAAGTAACTAATCAAAGATCAATATGTGAAAAGCTCGTAGGCATTGGATCAGTGATGGATAATTATGTCGGATACGATTCCTCATGCAACAGTTATAACCTAGGGTGACACAGAACTAGCTCCAGTTCATCAATGTAATGTAGGCATGTATTCCGAATATAGTCATACGTGCTTATGGAGAAGAACTTGCATGACATCTTTTGTCCTACCCTCCCATGGCAGCGGGGTCCTAGTGGAAACTAAGGGATATTAAGGCCTCCTTTTAATAGAGTACCGGACCAAAGCATTAACACTTAGTGAATACATGAACTCCTCAAACTACGGTCATCACCGGGAGTGGTCCCGATTATTGTCACTTCGGGGTTACCGGATCATAACACATAGTAGGTAACTATTGACTTGCAAGATAGGATCAAGAACTCACATATATTCATGAAAACATAATAGGTTCAGATTTGAAATCATGGCACTCGGGCCCTAGTGACAAGCATTAAGCATAGCAAAGTCATAGCAACATCAATCTCAGAACATAATGTTTACTAGGGATCAAACTCTAACAAAACTAACTCGATTACATGATAAATCTCATCCAACCCATCACCATCCAGCAAGCCTATGATGAAATTACTCATGCACGGCGGTGAGCATCATGAAATTGGTGATGGAGGAAGGTTGATGATGACGACGGCGACAGATTCCCCTCTCCAGAGCCCCGAACGGACTCCAGATCAGCCCTCCCGAGAGAGATTAGGGCTTGGCGGCGGCTCCGTATCGTAAAACGCGATGAATTCTTCTCTCTGATTTTTTCTCCCCGAACGTGAATATATAGAGTTGGAGTTGAGGTCGGTGGAGCTTCAGGGGGCCCACGAGGCAGGGGCGGGCCCTCCACCCTCGTGGACAGGGTGTGGGCTCCCTGGTGTTGATTCTTTCGCCAGTATTTTTTATATATTCCAAAAATATTCTACGTGAAGTTTCAGGTCATTCCGAGAACTTTTATTTCTGCACAAAAATAACACCATGGCAATTCTGCTGAAAACAGCGTCAATCCGGGTTAGTTCCATTCAAATCATGCAAGTTAGAGTCCAAAACAAGGGCAAAAGTGTTTGGAAAAGTAGATACGATGGAGACGTATCACTCGTCAATCGATGCGTTGTCAAACCGCAAAGTGACTAAGCGGCAGCCATTTGCCACATGGTAGCCTCTTTCTACAGGAAATACCTACAGACGACACCCATCCCGCGATGTGTCTAGCGAGCAGGCGCGAAGCTGGCAAATAGCCTGGCAAGGCTTACCGGGCAAGCAACGATGTGACGTTGAGCGGCACATTTAATGTGCTCTGCCAGCCTGTAGAGTTAGGTATGATAACATTGTTTGCTATCTTATGAGTGCATAATGACTAATTTGCCATTGTGGTGACCCCTTAATCTATAAAAGGAGGCCCATGGCAACCGTAGAAAGGGTTAGAAGGTTGGACACCCACACATTCATACGCTCGTAGCCACTGTCGCCCCAAGGCTACCCTGCCGGACAAGTGTACTACGCTCCGCCACCATTCTTCCACCATCAATCCACCAAAGTAGGAGTAGGGTTTTACGCCTCGCGGCGGCCCAAACCTGGGTAAAACTGCCCGCGTGATCTCTGCCGTGCTGCCCACGCTCTTCTGCTCTTTGTGCAACGTGTCGTCCCCCCGCCAAACAAGCAAGGGACCTTTGGTCCCATAGGTGGTCGTGGTTTCCCGCGATAGGAGTCCACAATCTGGTCGATGCGCGGCAAGGGAAATGGGTCCTTCGGTCAAGCTTTGGTGAGATCTGTAAAATATATGCAAAGCCTCCATTTCCCGTTAGCCTTGTGCACGACCACTGGGTTTGCTAACCACGTCGGATGCAGTACTCCTCCGACCAGACCGGCTGCCTCAAGCTTCTTAATCTCTTCGGCAATGAATTGCTGTCTCTCCAAGGCCTACTTTCGAACCTTGTGCTTGACGGGTTGGGCATGTGGGCAGACAACAAGGTGGTGCTCATTACCTCCCTGGGAACATCGGGGATATCAGATGGTTGCCAGGCAAACACATCGACATTCGCCCGCAGGAAGGCAACGAGCACGCTTTCCTATTTTTCATCGAGGGTGGCACTGATAGTGAAGGTACCATCAACGCCAGCCAGCCCTACTGGGACCTTCTTCACATGTGGTGCAGCGACCTTGGATCTCTTGCTGTTGGAACTCTCTGGCAAGTCATCAACAGGCGTAGCGCACTCCGAAGAGGTACGCTTCCCGGATTCCTTGCTGGTGTCCGTGATGTCCTTCTTCTTTCCTCTATTTTCCTTGGCGGGGACTGCTACTGCCGTGGCTTCTGTCGCGACTGCGTCCCGGTACATCTTATCCACGCAAATGATTGCGTATTTCTCATCTGACGGAATGGAAATGACTCCTACCGGCCCTGGCATCTTCAACGTGTTGTAAGCATAGTGGGATGCCGCCATGGATTTTGCTAGAGCTGGGTGTCCAAGAATCCCATTTGAGGCAGGGGAGGTTGACCACATCAAACACAACCTTCTTAGTCTGATAATTCAATTCTCCCCAAATGTCACGGGCAACGTGATCTTTCCCTTAGGATGACTCCCGCCGGGATTGATTCCCTGAAACATGCCCATGACCTTTAGATCTTCCTCTGATATCTGTAGCTTGCTGATAACCTTTGGGGAAATCAGATTCAACCCGGCCCCGCCATCAACCAACATCTTTGTGACCTTGAGGTTGCGAATCGTTGGAGAGACCAACAATGGAAAACATCCTACCGCGATGGTGCGGTCAGGATGGTCCTCTTCATCAAAGATGATGGACATGCGTGACCATTTGAGTGGCTCAAGAGACTCTGCTGCTGGCTCCACGGCATTGACCTCACGCGCCCACTATTTAAGTTGGTGGTGAGAGGAGTGCAAAGATGCACCCCCATCAATGCAGAGGGCGTAAGTGGCCTTCTGGAATTCCTGCTCGCTAGTTTCCTCTTCATCCCCTCCATCACTTTCATTATTGCAAACTTCCTTCTCTCGGCCCCTGGCGGGTTTTTTCCTTGGTTTCTAAAAGTCTTGCCGGGATGATTTGCTTCACCGCCCTGACCCTTCCTTCTAGTGCCATTCTGATCTTTTTCCTTATCACGCTTCTCATATTCAGCCCTCTGCCTCTTGACGAGCTGCTCAACCTGATGACACTCTTGGAGATCGTGGCCTTTGGTCTGATGGATCTTGGAGTATGAGCCGTCACCTTTCCCAACCCTCTCGGCAGCCGCAGCCTCCCGGCAGTCAGTGCACATGATAGCTTCCTTGCCGGGGGCTTCGGCCTTGGCCTTCTTGCTGGTACTAAGCGTGGCTGATCCTTCGACGGTCATCTCTGTCTTATCCTTGCGCCTCTTGTTGCGCTTCTTGCTCTTCTTCTTCTGACTGGTGGATTCATCATCATCCTCTGAGTCGATGTCGATGCAATCTTCCTCTCCAGGGAGTTTTCTTCCCTCCTCCATTCGAGCGCACTTGTCGACCAAGGTGTAAAGCTCCTTCACAGTCTTGGGCAACCGCACATTCATCTTGGAATGTATCCTGCGGTTGCGCACATTGGACTGGAAGGCCGCTATCACAGCCGCTGGATGGATATTTGGGATATTCCTATGGACTCTGCTAAATCTCTGCAAATACTTGCGGAGAGTCTCTCCTTCTTTCTGTTGGAGAAGCTGCAAGTCACTGGGCCGTCTTGGTTCTTGATGGCTTCCCGTGAAGGCGCCAATGAACTCATGGCACAGGTCAGCCCATGACAAAATGGAGTTCTCCGGCAGGTGCATCAGCCAAGACCTCACATTGGAATTGAGTGCCAAAGGGAAGTAGTTGGCAAACACCTTCTCATCTCTTCCTCCGGCAGCTTGAACAGCTATGGTGTAGATGCTCAAGAACTCTGCCGGGTTTAGCATCCCATCATACTTCTCGGGTATCTCTGGCTTGAACGTGCGACTGGATGGCCAACGGACTTGCCGCAGGTCACGAGTAAAGGCAGGGCACCCAACCTCGAAAGGCAGGCACCCGCTGCCCTCGATCACAGGCTCGTCGACGTCGGGACCATCACACCCATTGGTCCGACGGTGGTCGTCGTGGCGTCGCTCGATGACGATGCACGCGCCTCCCCTCCGCCGGTCCTCCGGGGCTCGCCGTTGGCTTGGACGTGCTCAAGGGTCGGAGGAGGCTATCGAGACATCATTGGGTTCTTGATTCTGCACCGCCAGTGCTGGTTGCCGTGGTAGGGACTGCACAGTGGGGGTGTCCCCTTCCGTACGGCAAGCAGTGCTAGCCGTTGTCGTCGCTAGGGGAGGCCGTGGCGGGCCAGCTTGCTGTGAGCCCCCAGCCTCGGCGAAGCCAATCAGACTCTGAATGGTGGCTCTCCATTCATCCATCTGATCGGCCGCCGGCGGGAACCTCAATAGCAGTTGGGCCCGCGCCATGGCTTCCGTAGTAGTGCTTGGCATTGGTGATGATGATGTAGATCGTACCGTCGCCCGGCTCCTGACGGTGCCGGTGGCGATGGCGTCGCGCCCTCGCTGTTGCATGCCGGCCACTTGGATAGCATGGTGGCGCGGTGAAGGCGCTTGAGGGACAGTGGCTCCATTGGGCACAGTCGCTGGGTCAACCTGCCCCGGGCGAGGCGCACGCGCTGCAGGCGTGCTCGTGGCGGGGGCGGACGGAGGGCGGTGATTCGCCCCAGACTGAGCGCCACCAGTGTGACTGTGCCCTTCAGCGAGAAGAAGAGGTATGTACGGGACAAGCCCTTCATTCGTACCTCGTGGAGCATGACCACCGGGGTGTTGCTGATGCTGCTCTCCTCCGGTGCCTCCCGCTCCTGCTTCAGCCGCTGGGGAGGTGGTGACAACGCTGCCTGCGCCGACCGCGTCCCCCGCAGCGCCCACATTCTCGTGTGCCTCCGCATACCCCGTAGCATTGGTGGCCATGGGCGGCGGCGCCTTCGAGGTGGATGGGTGAGCTGAAGCATCGGGTTTCTTCTTGGGCGCCATAGTTGATGGAGCCGTCGATGATGAAGATGGTGATGAAGATGACGCACTGCTCACGCCTTGAGTTTCGCGCAAGTGGTCCCCCTACCTGGCACGCCAAAGATGTCGCGGGAAACCACAACCACATATGGGACCAAGAGTCCCTTGGTGGTTCGGCGGGGGGATGGCACGTTGCACAAAGAGAAGAGGATCGTGGAACAGCACGACAGAGATCACACACACAGTTTTTACCCAGGTTCGGGCCGCCATGAGGCATAAAACCCCACTCCTGCTTTTGGTGGATTGATGGTGGAAAAATAGTGGTGAGCTCAACACGCTTGCCCGGCAGGGTTGCCTCGGGGCGGAAATGGCCAACCCTTTCTACAGTTGCCTTGGGCCTCCTTTTATAGATAAAGGGGTCACCACAGTGGCAAATCAGTCATTATGCACTGATTAGTGCTATCATACCTAACTCTGCAGGCTGACAGAGCACATTAAATGTGCCACTCAACGTCACATCACAGCTTGCCCGACAGGCCTTGCCGGGTTGTTTTGCCAGCTTTGCGTCTGTTTGCTCGACACATCGCAGGATGGGTGTCACTTGTAGGGTTTTTCTGTAGGAAGTGGCCACCATGTGGAAAATAGCAGCCACTTAGTCACTTTAGACCTTGACACCGCGCTGATCGACGATGTGGGTCGTGATGAGGTGGTGCGGTGAGCTGGACCTACCTCCGTAAGCCCCGGCAGGCCTGCCGGGACGACCCGAAGGCTTGCTTCCAGGGGTAACCCCATCCTTGCGAGGCTCGCCTGCTCGGCAAGGGAGATCTTTTTCCTTTTCTATGTCTTGCTTCTCTGGCTATCCTTGGTCCTCTTGTGCTATATGGTGGTCCTTTGAGGGACTGATCCTTGGCATTTCAATCTGACCTTGGTGTTGTGATCTTGATCTCATGCCTGTGCACAGTCTGGGCAACGGACCCAGGGTTTGTTGCACTGATAGGATCATAATTAGAATAATACTTATTCACAAACTTCATAGAAAACACTCTAATTTTGATATACATATATCACTAGAAATAATTATGTTTCAATCAGAATATATTCCTTGGGCTGTTTTGGTGAGGTGAGGGGGGGGGGGTGGTTGGTTTTAAGATACTAATTAAAGGTTTTTCTTCAAATTGGTAGAGAAGTGGGATGTTGTTGAGAAAAGGCAACAACTTACCTCACTGTCGTTAGATGTAGATCTAATGGTGAGAAATGACGGATGGCAGACACACCATCATCACCAACTAAGTCTTCTGTAGGAGTACTAGCATGATGCCCGTGCATTGCACGGAACATCAAGATGCATTTTTTTATAAAACACCTGTTGTGATTGACCCATGCGGGAGTAATCCCATGTGTAAAAACTAATGATATCTCGAGAAAGAGGAGATATAAGGTGAGGAGGAGTGGGGCATGGTGGTGATTGGTGGTCGGATTGAGCGGAGGCATGGGGATGGACGACGCCAGCAACGACCACCATGCCAGTTTGTTCCAGAGGCTTCCTTTTTTAATTTCTCAACAATGAGGTTGTGGGAGATAAGGATGAACGAGGGAAGGCCTCGTCTGCAAATGTGGAGAGAGGTGCGTGTATCTTGTAGTTTAATTTCTATCCGTCAGATATAGATCGGACGGTCTATATTGCAAGATGGCAGGCATGCCATCATCACCAACTCGGTTTTTTTATAAGAGAAGAGATATAAGTATGGAGATACAAACATATTATCGATACTTGTTTCCATAAACTTGGATCTACATTCTATTCAATGGCTGAGCATGTGGGGCCTTGGCACGATGACTTCTCGACTGTGTAAAACAAAGGTTTTCCCGTCGCCGATAAGGAGGGGGTGACGGCGGCGCACTTTCGGCTTGCTCTAGTCCTAGTAGTCATACTAGGTGGTCTACGCACGTGTAGATTTATTCTTTTTCACGTCTTGTGTTCACCTTACTGCCATGACTGTTGATGAATAGACGGTAAGTTATTCACTGGAAAACATTAGTTGAGCATGTGTGCGAGAGAGAAACAGCGTGCGTGTGTGATATGTGTAGAGACGGAGGCAATGATAAGAGATTCTTTGTGTCTCCGTGTGCGGAGGATAGAGAGAGACAGGTGCATGGGGCTTTGTGTTGTGTAATGTGGAGACACATAGACATAATCAGAGAGTGAGTCTGTGAGATACACATGCGCACATGGGAGAGATATGTGAGTTAGAGAGATGGAGAATTTTGGTGTGCATGTGAGCTAGAGAGAGGGGGGATATATACATACCTAGAGCTGGACAGAATATGCAAGGGTGTGTGTCTTAAAAGAAGGATCTAGATAGATGGGTGTTTGTGCGTGTCTGTGTGTGTTTGTGCACGCGCGCGTGTGTGTCAGAGGGAGTGTGAGTATGTGGAGAAGAGAGACCACTAATGATGTAAACCTAGTAGGAAGGGGGAATGGTGTGACATGTGTGTCAAAGAGAGACAAAGGCATGTGTAGTAGCAGGATAGCATGGGTGCGAGCGGGGAGCAGACTATTTGGAAGAGACATCGAGTGTGTGTGGGAGAGGGGTGTGAGAGTGAGAGAGAGAGAGAGGGAGAGAGATAGCGAGGGAGAGAGGGAGAGGAAGAGAAGGGGCGAGAGAGGGGTCGTTTGTGTGCGGAAGTGGCGTATAGTAGGGAGAGAAGGTTGATGTTGTTCGAAAGTGGCCTATGTACGGAGACGCAAGGGAAGCGAGTCATCATGTGTGTGATAGAGACTTCATGAGAGATCTAGAATAGATGGTGTAGAAAATAACATGCGAGATTGAGAATGATGATACGTTAGGGAGCTATGGAAAGAGTCACGACATATATGTATATAGGGAAGGAGCTGGGGCGGGTCCGCATGTGGGAGAGATAGGAAGAGGAGAGTGGTGCACAAGGAGACAAAGGGTGCTTGTTTGCAGTGGGGGTGGTGAGTGAGGTGAGTGTGCGAGAACCACATAACTAGGGAGATAGATGTTTGGGGGCGACATTTTGTGCGTATGGGAAAGATACACTCTATATAGTGTGGGAAAGAGAGATGCCGGGAGACCTAGAGAGTGGGGGAAGAGATGTGTGCATGCCCGAGAGACAAAGTGATAGAGACCTATATTAGGGTCCGGACTTTAGAAGAGAGGGGGTGTTAATGTGCTCCTGTGTTCGTGTTCGGGGGAGAGAATGACTTGTGGGCGGGGGGGGGGGGGGGGGGGTGGCTTCAGATAAAGAGTGAGGTGTCTATATTTGAGAGCCTTTAGCGTAATTGAGATATGTATGGTCAATAGTGTGTGTACTCATGGTTTATCAATTTGTTTCACAATTTGGACTATGAGATAACAATACTTTTGAACATGCGTGATATACTTTGAAGTACCGGAATTACAAACCTAAGATTGGAATTTGACTCCATCATTAGCTTTTGTAATTCATTTAAATGGAGGTACATTTTTTAGGCCGGGATTTCGTGATTTCAAATTCATATATCAAACCTAGAGATATACATATACGTGCATGTTCAAACCATATAATCATCCACTTTATTCATACACATACACATTTTTGTTTTTGTCATCATATTTAGGATAAACAATTTGGAATTTCATTTGAATTGGACCATATGATGGTATTTGCTTCCACTAGCTCAATGATCCATATTTGAATTGAATGGACAATCTAAGTTTCGAGTTGGAGACATGGATTTTCGAAACTTGCACTTCCTTTTGCATGCATAACAAATAAATTCTCGGCCATGATATCATAGTCGGCCGTACAAGAAGAAAACACTTAATTTCAGGCGCCAAAAGCTTTCAAACTTCCTGCTCGCATCAAAATATCTCGCGCCCGAAAGTTTAGCCCTACGATATTCCAGTTTTAACCCTGCCACATGAACGAAAAAGGGCTGCTTTGGTAACTCCATTGATTTCCCCTCCTTGCCCCCAACATTCTTCCCCAGAGCCCCTCCCCTTCCCCTCCCCGCCCCAACCACGGCAAGCCACCGAATCTAGTCCGACATCGCAGTGGTGGACCTCACACCCCGCCGAATCTACCTTCCGCACCTTGGAATCCCCAACTGCCAACTTACCACTTCACGGGAGCCGCTTAAGCGACTGGCTTGTCCACCGCACCAGATCTGCTTCACCGGCGCCCTCATCCACCACAGTGTAGGCCCTTCACGGACTCCCTCGTCCACCCCATCGCCGGCCCTTCTTACAAGCCCTCGTCCGCCGCAACACATCCGCCTCACCAAAAGCACTGTACACTGGCTTCACCGACGCCTTCGTCCACTGCACCGGACCTGCTCCACGGACGCCATATTCAACTCCACTGGCCCTGCTTTACTGACGCTGCAGCCTCATCGGGTTATTTCGATTTGTACTCCTTCGGGGTTTCTCTTCTTTATCGTGGAACTGTTCACTTACCACATATAAGCTTTCTTGTATGTCGACAGGCACCGTAGCCGAAGCACCGGAGCCGCTTCAGCAACGGCGACAACCGCCCCAAACTCAACCGCAACACGAGCACCATCGATGATCCTTGGCTATCAAGTATGACAACGATACCCATACACCGTCGATAATTAGGTACTATTATCCAACGGCCAGGGCCTATGTTCACTTTCTTAGCATAAGCACCGCACCTTTGAATTTATTCAGGGCATCATTCAATTTTTCACGAGACGCGTTATTCTGCTTGCACCTGTAGGGCCATACTTCTGGGAGTGAACATGTTACATGTGCTAAATTACAAACCAGTGCACATATAGTTACAATGCTTTGTTTTGTCCTAAGTATTACTGTACTTCCTAGATATCAGTGCCTACTATTTAGTTCTTGCATGCTATATTTATGATAATGGTGTTGTTTTGATGCCACCTGTTGGTTCCATTAGACTGCTTCATGTTCTCTATGCTTAATTACACATCAGCCTAGCATGTGGTTTTGTTGCTTTTTGTTCATTTTACCCTACATTTTCTGATGCTAGCTATTACATCACTGCTCCGAGGCTCTATTCATTACTTTTTTGTGCATTCTTGATCTTCCCAAGTTGCATGACTAATTTGATGCTTCTATTAATTATGGAGCTGTCAACCCCATCAAGCAAAATATTTGTTCCTTTGGGGCTGGCACCTCGAACAAGCATAAAAATAGAGTGAAGCACATATATTGTCGTGTAAGCACACACCCTTCTTTCATTAGTTTAGATGAACCATTGATGATCAATTCGAACTATTCCATGCGATTAAAATTAATTGTACCTAAATAGTGGGTGCAAAATAAACTACAACAACTAGATTTGCAACAACGGGATGCTGACGATATCTTCAAAGAACATTGCAACAATAGCGAGGCATCACACCAACATATGTTAAGCTAGTGTGTTTTAGTACATGTGAAACGTAATGTGTGTGGGCTGCTTTCTTGGCTTGTGCCCTCAACCTGTAATCCTATAGAATTACAAATAGTTCAGTTGTCTGCTTTGCTGTATTGCTTGATTCGAATGCTTGTTTGTTACTTGTTAGGCTATACCTGAGTTGGCCAATATATCAGTAGTGCCTGCTGTACTATCGTAAAGAAATGCATGCCAAGTTCATTTGACTCCTTCACTTTTCCTATGAACTTCATCACAAGACTGTCTTCGTAGTTTATATTAGGCCACACTGTTAAGTGCTTTCTCAGATTATTTCAACTGCTTAGATGCCTTGGCAACTTAAATATAGCGGTGGTACACCGCCTTTCAACTAGGGATGTCAACTGGGTCCCGTTTGCTCCCGATTAAAGTCCATTAATGGTATGATAGTTCAAAAGAGTTTTTGCTTTTTGAAGAAAATGAACCAGCGAGCTAGCAAAAACTAACTAGATGGGACTGGCGGATGCCGTTTATTTGCCACTTACATCCCTAGTTTCATCTTACCATTTTAATTTCATTTTGGCTAATGCTGCTTCGAATCATTTAAATATAGCTTGCCATGCTCAGCAATAATTTGTATGTCGTTTACCATGTAAGCTTACTGCCTGAATCATGCGATAACTATCTCTTACTTATGTCCAACGGAAACCTTTTAGGATGCCATTCACACTAGGACACAATGTACAACCCAAGAATCTATTTGTGGAAGCACTGCGCCATCCATGTTACCAAATGGTAGCAGTTCAAAGGCAACACTGCCGGAGAGCAGTTTGAGCACAGATATTATAGTTCTTGAGGCTCTACTCGAGTCAGAAAGAGATGGCGTGGCTGCCATGAATGAGGTAATCTTGATCTTGAGGCTGGAAATTATGCAATTAGCTGCACGCATTATGCAAGCAACCCAAGAATTGGAGGAAGTATGAATGTTGCATTTGAAGACAGAGGAGGTCCTGCTGCTTCTGCTATCTGAAGCCCAGGGTAATCCCAGTTATTCTTTAGATACCAGTTGGAATTGTCATTATATTAGTATACTTGCATGTTGTGTCATGTCTCTGAATGGATTATGTTGTAAGACCCCCTATGTTGTCCATGTGTTGTAATGATCTGAATTTTTAGGCAAGGTAATCCTGAGTACTTGTATGATTGACATAAGGTGAACTGTTTTTTGTGTGAGCATATTGTATTGGATGAAATAACTGCTTGACTCAAAGTGCATCCAACCTACTAAATTCGAAGATCACGACATTTCTAAATCATATTCATATATAAAGGTAGAATAAATCTTTGTCGTGGTTTTGAAGAAATAAATAACAAAACATAGAATGATGTATGGATATTCGTAATCGAATACAAATTGGATTAGAATTTAGTTGCCAGGGCCCAGGGTATACATGAATGCTAATTCTCCAAAATTTTGAACGAAGTGGCAAAACACCCACTATCATTTTTCAGATGCCCGAAGCAAGTTTTTGTGAGATGGAAATTACTGTCAAACCCGTGACACTTCACATCCTAATCGGCCCGATTTCCACTGTTGTCGATAGGGGTAGACTAGTAACTTCAATCAGACGTGACATGACCACCTCTGAGCCCATTCAGACACGGTGGGCGCCAAATGTGGGTGGCAAAACACATTTGATTCAAGCTCGTCCAAAAGACCTCTATCTCTCCCTCCATTTCCGCATTCATACACGGTGGGCGGCGAAATAAACTCTCCTTGTCCAAAATCGATGTAGGCAAATACTTTAAATAGGGGCAGATGTGTAACTTCCCTTAGCCGTGACACAGTCGCCCTACCTGTCAGCCCCGTTCATACACCATGGGCGCCAAAACACCCTCTCCTCGCCCGAAATCTCTTACGGCAAAAATTGGGGAGATGTGAGATTACCGCCCTATCCCCAACCAACGAGATGTCTGAAATTTTAAAAGGGGGATAAGTTCGTAACTTTCCCACATTCCAGAGAAGCGTGCCCCAAAGTTTGAAAACCCCCCTCCCCCTCCATTTCCCCATTCATACACCATCGGCGCCACAACAACCTCCCCACTCCAGCCAGCATCCTCTGTCCGCCACCCCACCCCCCACCTCGCCGGAGCCGCTACCCCTACCCCGTCATCGACTTCAAGAGATGGACATCTCTCATCCATGGTGCCAGACCAGGATACTTTCATCGCGTCCTCTCGCTTCATCGGCGCCGTCGTCCACCTTGCCATTGCCGCTCCTACGAACGCCTCATCCACGGCAACAGGACTTAACCCTCGACCCATCCGTCTGCCGTTTAAAGTCTTCTTCCGTGCCACCGACAGCCATCGCACCCGCAGCACCCTCGATGTATCAGCAGGGGCCTACACGGCGTTGCAAGAGAGGTAGTACTCTTTCATATTTGCTTAAGTTATTGATCTCACCCAGAAAATAGATTGTAACTTGTTTACTGTACTTTTCTTGTCCGTACCAAATCATAGTGGCTAGTTGAAAGCAAACATTGGTTGCAAAGTAGCCTTTGTCTGGTTTGCACCTTCAAATCTGCCATGGCACGGTCACTATACTCGTAAAGCTTATGGTTTCCCCCCTTTATATTCACTACCATCACCGTAGGTGCTTCGTGTCGTGCTAGCACTGCTCCTCAAGACCTCAACCCATCAAGCGAAACAACACGCCACTCATAATTCCAAAGCTTAGTTGTTGAAATACGAATCTGATATGATGCTCATATTACTAAAACATAGAACGTTTCATTCGTCAGCTAATGTTCCTATATTCGTTTCGAAAAGCATGTGCGCCACATATAGAGAGACATCAGGGATGTTCCTATATTCGTTTTGAAAAGCATGTGCGTTTCGAAAAGCATGTGCATTTTTCTGTGTGGTTCATCATGGGTGGGCAACACACATTGTATTATCGAACTAGCAAGATGCCCGTGCGTTGCATGGAACATGAAGATGCATTTGTATGAGTAGTTTATCTTGTGAGAGAAAAGGATGAACGAGGGAAGGCCTTATTTGCAAATGTGAAGAGGTGTGTGGGTATCTTTTTGCAAAATTGCCATAGTTTCCTTCCAATCCGTCAGATGTAAATAGGATGGCCTATTTTGCAGGATGGCAGGCACACCATCATCACCAACTCTGTTTTTATAAGAGTAGGGACAAGAGTATAAGAGTAAACAAAAAAGTAGAGAAATCTTCTTGCTCTTTGTTATCATGTTCATGTTCTGTTCTTCTTAATAAGTGTATTACTTCCTCCGTTCCTAAACTGCCTTGGGTGTGTGCGTGTGTTGTGGTGGCGTGCGTTTGTACCGAGTGTTGTTCATCGTTGCTTTGTCTATAAAGCGGGGCGAAAGCCTTTTTCAGTAAAACATAAGTCTTTTTAGATATTCCAATAAGAACTACATACGGATATATATAGACATATTTTGGAGTGTACATTCACTCATTTTGCTCCGTATGTAGTCCGCATTTGAATCTCTATACGAAGGGAGGGAGTAGGGACACTTGCAGTCGACAGGTCTATTGGGTCGCTTCAGATGGATGCTTTCAACGATTCTAGGTGGTGTGCCATAATATCCTGGAAATGCTGAGAGCTATGTCTTCTTTGATAGCCTAGACTGATAGTAATAGTACTGCTCCTTCAGTTGAATAGACCTGCCCCTTTTGGGACCAAAGCCTTTCCGAACCCTTTCTTGCCGTACCGGCAATACAAACCCATATGGTCCAGCTAGTTCCACTTTCCTGATTTCACTCTTGATTCTTAGGCTTTTCCCCTTTTATCTATCCTACTATGATCTACGTAGGTGCTTTTTGTCATACTAGTAGTACTCCATCCTTCAAGCTAAACATGACAACACTCATAATTCCAAAGCTTAGTCGTTCAAATATGATTGTGATATGATACTGATATTAGTTAATAGCCACATTTAATTGGTTAGCTAAAGGTCCCAATTGAGTTTACAAATGCATGTCGCAACATATGGAGAGATAGCAGAATTGCATTTCTTTGTCACTTATTGACTGTACTTTCTTGTCCATACCAAATCTTAGTTGCTATTTCAAAGCAAACATTGGTTGCTAACTACCCTTTGTGCGGTTTGCAACTTCAGATCTGCCATCCCGCTGCCACGGTCAACACTATACTCATCATGCTTACGATTTCCCCATTTTATGATGCCTGGTGCGGCTTGAACTACGTCGGTATTTCCCCAAAGAGGAAGAGATGATGTAGCACAACTACGGTAGGTATTTCCCTTAGTGATGAGAGCAAGGTTATCGAACTAGTAGGAGAACCACGCAACACCACGTGAAAGACTCCTGCACACAAAGAACAAATACTTGCAACCCGACGTAAGAGAGGGGTTGTCAATCCCTCACGGGTAAAAAGATAGGTAAAATTGTAGCATGGTATTTTTGTGTTTTTGGATTAATAGATCAGAAAATAAAAGTAAATAAAAATAGATCGCGGAGGCAAATATAATAAAGAAGAGACCCGGGGGCCATAGATTTCACTAGTGGCTTCTCTCGAGAAAAATAGCATACAACGGGTAAACAAATTACTGTAGGGCAATTGGTAGAACTTCAAATAATCATTAGGATATCCAGGCAATGATCACTATATAGGCATCACGTCCAAGATTAGTAGACCGACTCCTGCCTGCATCTACTACTATTACTCCACACATCGACCGCTATCCAGCATGCATCTAGTGTATTAAGTTCATGGAGAAACGGATTAATGCAATAAGAACGATGACATGATGTAGACAAGATCTATTTATGTAGAAATAGACCCCATCTTGTTATCCTTAATAGCAACGATACATACGTGTCAGTTCCCCTTCTGTCACTGGGATAAGCACCGTAAGATCGAACCCATCACAAAGCACCTCTTCCCATGGCAAGAAAAATCAAACTAGTTGGCCTAACTAAACCAAAGATTCAAAGAAGAAATACGAGGCTATAAGTAATCATGCATATAAGAGATCAAAAGACTGAAATAACTTTCATGGATAAAAACATAGATCTGATCATAAACTCAAAGTTCATCGGATCCCAACAAACACACCGCTAAAAGAGTTACATCAAATAGTTCTCCAAGAGACCATTGTATTAAGAATCAAAACAGAGAGAGGAAGCCATCTAGGTACTAACCACGGACCCGTAGGTCTACAATGAACTACTCACGCTTCATCGGAGAGGCACCAATGAGGATGATGAACCCCTCCGTGATGGTGTCTAGATTGGATCTGGTGGTTCTGGAACTTGCGGCGGCTGGAATTGATTTTCGTTGACTTCCCTAGGGTTTCTGGAATATTGGGGTATAGCAAAGAGGCGGTGCAGGAGGCCACCGAGGTGGGCACAACCCACCGGGGCGCGCCTGGGCCCCCATGCGCGCCCAGGTGGGTCGTGCCCCCCTCGGGGCACCCCTCTGGTACTTCTTCGGCCCATCTTGTGTCTTCTGGTCCATAAAAATTCTCCAAAAAGTTATAACTGCGTTTGGACTCCGTTTGGTATTGATTTTCTGCAAAGTAAAAAAAAGCAAAAAACATCAACTAGCATTGGGCACTATGTCAATAGGTTAGTGATACGTCTCCAACGTATCTATAATTTTTTATTGTTCCATGCTACTATATTATCTGCTTTGGATGTTTTATATGCATTATTATGATATATTATATTATTTTTGGGGATAACGTATTAACCTAGAGCCCGGTGCCAGTTTCTTTATTTTTCTCTTGTTTTAGAGTTTCGCAGAAAAGGAATACCAAACGTAATAAAACCTCCGCAATGATTTTTCTTGGACCAGAAGACACCCAGGAGATTTGGAGATCAAGTCGGAGGAGCCACGAGGTGGCCAGAAGGGTGGAGGGTGCGCCCAGCGGGCTAGGGCGCGCCCCCTGTCTTGTGGGCCCCCCATGACTCTCCTGACCTAATTCCTTCGCCTATATATTCACATATATTCGCAAACCACCAGAATTATCCACGAAAACACTTCTCCACCGCCGCAACCTTCTGTACATGTGAGATCCCATCTAGGGGCCTTTTCCGGCATCCCGCCGGAGGGGTATTCGATCACGGAGGGCTTCTACATCAACTCTATTGCCCTTCAGATGAAGTATGAGTAGTTTACCACAGACCTACGGGTCCATAGCTAGCAGCTAGATGGCTTCTTCTCTCTCTTTGATTCTCAATACCATGTTCTCCTCGATGTTCTTAGAGATCTATCCGATGTAATCTTCTTTTGCGGTGTGTTTGTCGAGATCCGATGAATTGTGGATTTATGATCAGCTTATCTATGAATATTATTTTAATCTTATCTGAATTCTTTTATGCATGATTTTATATCTTTGTAATTCTCTTCGAACTATCGGTTTGGTTCAGCCAACTAGATTGGTTTTTCTTGCAATGGGAGAAGTGCTTAGCTTTGGGTTCAATCTTGCGGTGTCCTTTCCCAGTGACAGTAGGGTCAGCAAGGCATGTATTGTATTGTTGCCATCGAGGATAAAAAGATGGGGTTTACATCATATTGCTTGAGTTTATTCCTCTACATCATGTCATCTTACTTAATGCATTACTTTGTTCTTTATGAACTTAATACTCTAGATGCATGCTGGATAGCGGTTGTTGTGTGGAGTAATAATAGTAGATGCAGAATCGTTTCGGTCTACTTGAGACGGACGTGATGCCTATATTCATGATCATTGCCTTAGATATCGTCATAACTTTGTGCTTTTCTATCAATTTCTCGACAGTAATTTTTTCACCTACTGTATTATTTGCTATCTTGAGAGAAGCCTCTAGTGAAACCTATGGCCCCCGGGTCTATTTTCCATCATATAAGTTTCCGATCTACTATTTTCCATCATATTAGTTTCCGATCTACTATTTTGCAATCTTTTTCTTTCCAACCTGTAAACCAAAAATACCAGAATTTTTTACTTGATCATTTATCTATCTCTATCAGATCTCACATTTGCAAGTAACCGTGAAGGGATTGACAACCCCTTTATCGTGTTGGGTGCAAATTGTTTGATTGTTTGTGCAGATATTAGGTGATTAGTGCGGTGTCTCCTACTTGATTGATACCTTGGTTCTCAAACCGAGGGAAATAATTATCTCTACTTTGCTGCATCACCCTTTCCTCTTCAACGGAAAAACCAACGCAAGCTCAAGAAGTAGTAGGAAGAAATTTTTGCGCCGTTGCCGGGGAGATCTACGCCAAGTCAAGACATACCAAGTACCCATCATAAACTATCATCTCTTGCATTACATTATTCGTCATTCGCCTCTCGTTTTCCTCTCCCCCACTTCTAAAACATTTTTCGGAAAGATTTGCCCTTTTCTTTCGCCCTTCTTCAGTTCCTCTTTTCGTTTGCCTTTATGTCTTACTTGGATCGTTTGCTTGTTTGGTTGGAATAATTGTGTATTTATTGAAAATTAGAAACCAAAGAGTTTATGGATCCTCATCCACTTGCTAATCTTTTTTAGAGATCCAATTATGATGAACCTATTGCTAGTGAGTTGAGTGCACTAGATTATCTTTATGATGTTTTGCTTGAAATCCGTGAATCTGAAAATTGTGATGAAGTGCATTATGAAGTGATTCACGATAGATCTTTGAATGAAAAGCCTGATTGCAATCATGTTATTATAAATTCTATTAATGTCGGTGATGTTAATGATATGCAAAACCCTAAGCTTGGGGATCCTAATTTTGCTATGTCTACTACTTGTTGTAATGATCATGATTGGGGTGATTCTTCTTATGATCTTGAAAATTTATTTAAGCCCCATGATGAATATGAGATTGATAATAATGTTTGCAATAATATTGAAAGTGGGTTTGGAAGAGTTTCAAATTTAGATCCCACATATTTGGAGAATATTAAATCTTATGATTTTTTTTGATAAAAGTAGGTTTGGAAAGGTCATGACTTTACTTTATAATAATCCCACTATTTTGGAAGAGTGTCAACTTTGCATGAATGTGGATCATGTAGAGAATATGTTATGTCATAGATATATTGTTGAATTTGATTATGATCCTACATGTAATTGTTATGAGAGAGAGAAATATGGTTGTAGAATATTTCATGTTACTAAATTACCTCTCGTTATGTTGAGATTGCTTTTGTTTCATTCTTCCTTGCGTATGCTAGTTTTTGCTTGCCTTGATAATTTGTTTGCTTATAAAATGCCTATGCATAGGAAGTATGTTAGACTTATATGTGTTTGTCACGTGTTTCATGATGCTCTCTTTGTTCTTCAATTCTTCTCTTTTATGTGAGCATCATTGAAATTTTCAATGCCTAGCAAAGGGCGTTAAACAATAGCGCTTGTTGGGAGTCAACCATATTTAATTTTTGTTCTTTGATTTTTCCTTCTGTTTTGCAATAAATAATTCATCTAGCTTCTAGTTAGATGTGGTTTTGTGTTTTAATTAGTGTTTGTGCCAAGTAAGACCTTTACAATGGCTTATGGTGATAGTTGATTTGATCTTGCTGAAAAACAGAAATTTTTGCGCTCAGGAAAACAATTCTCATTTTTTACAGAAGCATGATTTTGATTTCATTATTTTTTCACAAGATTAATAAAAAAAATTCTCAGGTTGTCCTAATTTTTCAGAATTGTTGGAGTTACAAAAGTATTCGAGAGCTACAGATTACTACAGACTGTTCGGTTTTTGACAGATTCTGTTTTCTATGTGTTGTTTGCTTATTTTGATGAATCTTTGGGTAGTATCGGGGGGTACGAACCATGGAAAGTTGGAATACAGTAGATATTACACCAATATAAATAAATAATGAGTTCACAACAGTACCAAAAGTGGTGCTTTATTTTCTTATAGTAACGGAGCTTATGAGATTTTCTGTTGAGTTTTGTGTTACGAAGTTTTCAAGTTTTGGTTAAGGATTTGATGGACTATGGAATAAGGATTAGCAAGAGCCTAAGCTTGGGGATGCCCAAGGCGCCCCAAGGTAATATTCAAGGACAACCAAGAGCCTAAGCTTGGGGATGCCCCGGAAGGCATCCCCTCTTTCGTCTTCGTCTATCGATAACTTTACTTGAGGCTATATTTTTATTCACCACATGATATGTGTTTTGCTTGGAGCGTCTTGTATGATTGGAGTATTTGCTTTTTAGTTTTCCACAATCATCCTTGCTGTACTCACCTTTTTAGAGGGACACGCATGAATCGTGATTTATTAGAATACTCTATGTGCTCCACTTATATCTTTTGAGCTAGGCAATTTTGCTCTAGTGCTTCACTTATATCTTTTTAGAGCACGGCGGTGGCTTTATTTTATAGAAATTGTTGAACTCTCATGCTTCACTTATATTATTTTGAGAGTCTTTAAACAGCATGGTAATTTGCTTTGGTTATAAAGTTAGTCCTAATATGACAGACATCCAAAGGGGGTATAATTAAAACCTTCATATAAAGTGCATTGAATACTATGAGAAGTTTGATTCTTTATGATTGTTTTGAGATATAAAGATGGTGATATTAGAGTCATGCTAGTGATAAATTGTGTATTTTAGAAATACTTGTGTTAAAGTTTGTGATTCCCGTAGCATGCACGTATATGGTGAACTGTTATGTGATGAAGTCGGAGCATGATTTATTTATTGATTGTCTTCCTTATGAGTGGCGGTCGGGGACGAGCGATGGTCTTTTCCTACCAATTTATCCCCCTAGGAGCATGCGCGTAGTACTTCGTTTCGATAACTAATAGATTTTTGCAATAAGTATGTGAGTTCTTTATGACTAATGTTGAGTCCATGGATTATACACACTCTCACCCTTCCACCATTGTAGCCTCTCTAGTACCGCGCAACTTTCGCCGGTACCATACACCCACCATATACCTTCCTCAAAACAGCCACCATACCTACCTATTATAGAATTTCCATAGCCATTCTGAGATATATTGCCATGCAACTTTCTACCGTTCCGTTTATTATGACACGTTCCATCATTGTGATATTGATTTGCATGATCATGTAGTTGACATTGTATTTCTGGCAAAGCCATTGTTCATAATTCTTTAATACATGTCACTCTTGATTCATTGCACATCCGGTACAGCATCGGAGGCATTCATATAGAGTCATATTTTGTTCTAAGTATCCGAGTTGTAATTCTTGAGTTGTAAGTAAATAAAAGTGTGACGACTTCATTATTAGAACATTGTCCCTTGTGAGGAAAGGATGATGGAGACTATGATCCCCCCACAAGTTGGGATGAGACTCCAGATGAAAAAAAGAGGCCAAAAAAATGAGAGAAGGCCCACTAAAAAATGAGAGAAAAGAGAGAAGGGACAATGTTACTATCCTTTTACCACACTTGTGCTTCAAAGTAGCACCATGATCTTCATGAGAGAGAGTCTCCTATGTTATCACTTTCATATACTAGTGGGAATTTTTCATTATAGAACTTGGCTTGTATATTCCAATGATATGGGCTTCCTCAAATTGCCCTAGGTCTTTGTGAGCAAGCGAGTTGAATGCACACCCACTTACTTTCTTTTTGAGCTTTCATAAACTTATAGCTCTAGTGCATCCGTTGCATGGCAATCCCTACTCACTCACATTGATATCTATTGATGGGCATCTCCATAGCCCGTTGATACGCCTAGTTGATGTGAGACTATCTCCTTCTTTTTGTCTTCTCCACAACCATCATATTCTATTCCACCTATGGTGCTATGTCCATGGCTCACGCTCATGTATTGCGTAAAAGATGAAATAGTTTGAGAACATCAAAAGTATGAAACAATTGCTTGGCTTGTCATCGGGGTTGTGCATGATTTGAACATTTTGTGTGATGAAGATGGAGCATAGCCAGACTATATGATTTTGTAGGGATAAGCTTTCTTTGGCCATGTTATTTTGAGAAGACATAATTGCCTTGTTAGTATGCTTGAAGTTTTATTGTTTTTATGTCAATATTAAACTTTTGTTTTGAATCTTATGGATCTGAACATTCATGCCACAATAAAGAAAAAATACATGGATAAATATGTTAAGTAGCATTCCACATCAAAAATTCTGTTTTTATCATTTACCTACTCGAGGACAAGCAGGAATTAAGCTTGGGGATGCTTGATATGTCTCCAACATATCTATAATTTTTTATTGTTCCATGATATTATACTATCTGTTTTGGATGTTTTACATGCATTAAGATGCTATTTTATATTATTTTTGGGACTAACCTATTAACCTAGAGCCGAGTGCCAGTTTCTGTTTTTTCCTTGTTTTAGAGTTTCACAGAAAAGAAATACCAAACAGAGTCCAAACGGAATAAAATGTTCTCGATGATTTTTCTTTGACCAGAAGACACCCAGGAGACTTGGAGATCAAGCTGGAGGAGCCACGAGGCGGCCACAAGGGTGGAGGGCACGCCCAGGGGGGTAGGGCGCGCCCCCTGTCTTGTGGCCCCCCCATGACTCTCCTGACCTAATTCCTTCGCCTATATATTCACATATATTCCCGAACCACCAGAAGTATCCACGAAGACACTTTCCCACTGCCACAGCCTTCTGTACCCGTGAGATCCCATCTAGGGGCCTTTTCCGGCATCCTATCGTAGGGGGATTCGTTCATGGAGGGCTTCTACATCAACTCTATTACCCTTTCGATGAAGCGTGAGTACTTTACCACAGACCTACAGGTCCATAGCTAATAGCTAGATGGCCTCTTCTCTCTCTTTGATTCTCAATACAATGTTCTCCTCGATGTTCTTGGAGATCTATCCGATGTAATCTTCTTTTGCGGTGTGTTTGTCGAGATCCGATGAATTATGGATTTATGATCAGCTTATCTATGAATTCTTTGAATCTTCTTTGAATTCCTTTATGCATGATTTGATATCTTTGTAATTCTCTTCGAATTATCGGTTTGGTTCAGCCAACTAGATTGTTTTTTCTTGCAATGGGAGAAGTGCTTAGCTTTGGGTTCAATCTTGCGCTGTCCTTTCCCAGTGACAGTAGGGGTAGCAAGGCACGTATTGTATTGTTGCCATCGAGGATAAAAAGATGGGGTTTACATCATATTGCTTGAGTTTATTCTTCTACATCATGTCATCTTACTTAATGCATTACTCCGTTCTTTCTGAACTTAATACTCTAGATGCATTCTGTATAGCGGTCGATGTGTGGAGTAATAGTAGTAGATGCAGAATTGTTTCGGTCTACTTGAGACGGACGTGATGCCTATATTCATGATCATTGCCTTGGATATCGTCATAACTTTGCGCTTTTCTATCAATCGCTCAACAGTATTTTGTTCACCCACCGTATTATTTGCTATCTTGAGAGAAGCCTCTAGTGAAACCTATGGCCTCGGGTTTATTTTCTATCATATAAGTTTCCGGTCTACTATTTTCCATCATATTAGTTTCCGATCTACGATTTTGCAATCTTTTACTTTCCGATCTATAAACCAAAAATAGCAAAAATATTTACTTTATCATTTATCTATCTCTATCAGATCTCACTTTTGAAAATAACCGTGAAGGGATTGACAACCCCTTCATCACGTTGGGTCACTGGTACGCGTCGGTCCTAAACAAACGGTTTTTAACCCTTTCCACGACGACATTTGGAACCGTCGCCAAGTGAGTGTGGGCGATAGGGGGGTCCTTCCCACACGACCCAGAAACCATCGGGGATATGCCCTCCTGGCACACAAGCTCGGCAAAATGAGTTCATGTGCGACCGGCGAGCGCTCAAATACGGAAATACATACAGTAGAGCTAAAAAATACAATTATACGGCGAAATTGTTTCCGGTCGCAAGTACATCCCACACAGTCAGTCCCTGCTAAACTTTTCCGTTTGTATGTACATCCCACACAGTCGCTCCAAGGAAAACGTTTCCGTTCACAGGTACATCACACACAATTTTTCCCGTTAAATCGTTTGTGATAGCGTTGGCATTGCACACGATATTAATAATTTTATCGTTTGCATTATTGAATGCATCACACACGGTGCGTAGAAGAAACTGTGTGGCAAAGGCTGTCCATCACACAGACTTTTTATGTGGTAAACGTTTGTGCAAGGTGGCCTAACGCAAACAGTTTTCAAGAGAAAGTCGTGTGTGCAGTGGAGATTGATCGCACACATAGTGGATCCTAGAAACGTTTCTGATCTCCACGTATATCGCAGACGTTTCGCTTTCACAAACCGTGTGCAGTGTAATCCCTAATTAATTCCTAATTAATCCAATTAATCCCTAATTTAAAAATCACATGTTTTGAATTTGAATGTAGGCAATCACTTATTTCATAACAAACCATGTTTATTACAAATATAGGTCACGGATCCATAATTCGATGCACATGTATATATACTGAAGAACTAAAGAAGCACCAAGTAAAGAATGATGAACCAAAGTTGTACTAAAGACTGTAAAGAGAGAGGCGAAAGACATTCTGGTTGCTGGAGAAGGTGAAGTGGAATGCCCATATTGTGCCCTCCTCCATGCGTAATGCGCGCACGACTCTAGGCCAACCCCTTGTGATGGTTGCCCATCCATCCTTCACTGTCTTCATTAGGACTTCTCGATGCTCATTGTAGTCTAGATGAAATACTTTAGCATTCATTGCGTGTCCACCAATCATGTACTTTGCGAGGTAATCTTGAGTGAACTACTTTGGGAACCACTGGGAACAAAAAATATCCATACATTGTTGTCTACCAACTCATTATGGGCAGTAAAAAGAGAAGGCTGCAGAGTTTGTAGTTACCATCCTACAGCTCACTATTGTGTTGGATAGAGCATAAACAAATAATTTGCTTGCCACCATTCATATCTTTTTGCTAATAATCCTTATCAGTTTCCTCAGTTGTTGCTTGTTCATCAATATCTCATTGCTCCATACGCAAAATGGGTCGATGCGTGGATCGTTGCCAAGGGCATATGTACCTACAAGCAACAAGTCAATATTATAAGCTAACTAGTGTCCAAGCCTGGATCTATATGCATTACATTATGGAACGACGGGGGGGGGGGGGGGGAGTACAAGTCGAGGGATGAAGCTAACCTCGGCGGAAAATGGTGGCCACTCCCGTTGTTGTCCTGCATAAGTAGTGAAAAGGCATGATAAGTACAACAATCTTAACATCAAACAAATATAGCAAAGGTAAACAACATCATCTCCAAATGATAGCTTGAATGTGTTGGTTTGAGCATGCTGTTAAAGCAGATATAAAATGGAAGGCAATGTTACCGACAGCAGGCTTAACAGCCATCAAATATTGCAATTCAAACTGGTATTGTTGAAAATGAATAGAACGTAGGTAATGCTTAAACATCACACTGGATAAATGTGTAAAACTAAAATAAAGGGCATGTGTTAACTACACCAGGAATAACTGGAACCATATATAGCCGTTCAAACTGGTATTGATGTAGTCGAGCGGCACAGTTTCGACTTGCACATAATGAACAACACATTGTGAATGACTGAAATAAACAAGGCATAAATGACCAGTATAACAACCAAATATAGCCATTGAAAACTGGATAGAGTCTCACTACAACCAACCTAACAAGAAGAGTTCGGTCGGAGAAGATGACGGCTAGGCTCCCCTAGGCTCCCCCTAGGCGACCACCGCTAGTGGCCACTCCGGCCACGGCGGCCACCCCTCCTGCCAGTGGCCACTCCGGCACCGGCGACCACCTCTCTCCCTGCCACTTGTCACTCCGGCTGTGGCAGCCGCCACCTTCTTTAGTTCTTCTATTTTGGAGCCGGAGTCAAGGAGATGGCCTTGGATCCTCCTTCTCTCAACTTTGCAAGAGGTAAAGATTTTCAGTGTTCTATGCGGGAAAAGTTTGGTCATCCAGTGGTTTTCGCTCCTGGTTTTCGCCAACGGGAGTTCACTTTGGTGGTTTCCTTCTGTCGTGCTCGATTTCGGTTGGATTGTCACACGGTTAGCATCACTCTTCAATCTTGCTTTGGTGGTTATCCACAAGGGTTTCGTGTGCATCATCTCAAGGACAGATCCTTCAAGTTTTCGGTTGTGTCAAAAGCTGTGGGGTTTGAAATCTATAACCATGGTCGTGCGGTTGAAAAGGAATTCGAATTGGTGTTTAATCTTTGGAGTTTTGGAGGCCCTAACTGGTTGCGTGAAGAACAACTTCTTTATCTTGAAGAAGAAGCTTCTTGGACCTTGGTTACTAGTGGTTCGCATGCACGATCTGCTGCCGCCGCCAATGCCTCCGGCGATCAACTCCGGCCATCGGTTTTTGCTCGTCTCGCGAATTTTCCGAGCTCTAGCAATAATGTGGTCTCAAACAATAATGAGTCCTTAATGCAGAATTTTAATACCTCAGGAGAGGTTCGCGCTGAGGCTTCTCAGGGCGGCAATCAGGGATTTTCAAATGGCTCGCTTCAGTACTACGCGTGTGGTTTGCTGGGCCACTTTGCCAGGGAGTGTCACGTGCAGCGGCTACCTGGGCTTTTCCCTTTTCTACGGTTTGCCACGTTTCCAAGCCCTCCCCATGAGGCCTGGAACCTGGACGCGGTCCAGGATTGGTTTAAGTCAGTTGGCCCGGCCCGTGACCCTTCGGTGGTTTCCTCTTTTAGCGAGCTCTCTAAGGAATCTTTTCCTAATTTCCAGCCTCGATTGGCACTTGCCTCCTCAACTTCTCCACAGTCAGACTCTGCTTCACCACAGTACGCAAACTCTGCTCCTGTCACCTCCAGCTTGCCTGCGACGGTGTGCACCTCTGCGGCTTCTCCGATGGCCAACATTCCAATCGACCCGCGACCATTTGTGCCCCATGGGTTCGCCATCCAGCAGCTTGCGGGCCGTAACGGGGTGGCTTGGGTCGTCCTCCCGCACCATCCTCATCGCCATGAAGATTGGGCTATTGCTACTATCCATCCGCTCCCTGCTGATGCTCCTTTCCCCAATGTAAGAGATGTTCTCGAAGAATTTATTGTTGAGCATAGGCAGTTACGTCTGAGAGACATCCAGTGATGCCCGTTTGGAGAGGCATATGTGCGTCTGACGAGGGTTAGAGATAGGCACAAGCTGGTGCTTGATAGCCCGCATGAATTTGGCGACGTTTTCATCTCTTTTGTGAAGCATGATGAGGGCAGGAATCACAGGAGGGTGCATTTCAACAGAACGGTTTGGTTGCTGCTGACAGGAGTTCCTTTCGATTTTTGCAATACTGAAGATTTGGCGTGTGCTGTCAGCAAGTTTGGTCGCATGATCTCCTGGGACAAGGAGGATGACCACATGGGCCGTATTGTGGTCAAGGCTCGTGTTATGAACCTGGATATCATTCCCAAAAGCATGAGATGGTCTAAAGGAGATGAGTTTGAAGAGGATGGCTGGTCCTCTTCGATTGAAGTTTTGGCTAGTGAGCTTCTTGGTGGGGGCCCAGCAGATGAAGACCCAATTCCACCTGACAATGTGGATCCACACTCCTTACCTGAGAATGCTAAGCCTGGTGCTGGCTTTCACAATGCTGCACTCAACAACAACAACTTAGATGTTCAACATGAGGACAACTGGGAGCAAGAGGACAACTGGAATATTCCACAACAGGACAACCTGCATGCACCTATTGAAGACATTCTGGATGTTGTGCAGCAAGAAGAGATGGTTTGGGCAGATGGTGAAGAGTTACTGCCTGCTTTCAGCAACAACAGCTTATCTTCAGACATGTCTTTCTCTCAAGGAGATACTTCAAACCTTTTACTGCCACCTGTGCTAGCTGGGAATGTGTTTCCCAGAGATAATGAACCTGTTGCTCTGCCTCCTCCTGCCAATGTGGTTGCAAATGGCCTTCAGAACATTATTCAGGCATATCAATCTGATGATGAGGAGCCCAATGTGTTGCATGAGCAAAATGTGGTTGCTGCAATTGATGCTGAGGATCTTCCTGTTCAAGTTATTGCAAGCCAGCTGCAACAAATGGATGATATTAACCCTGCTGGGGGTGCTGAGGTAGCTGCTAGCTCTGAAGCTCAAGATTTGAGTTCTGCTTTGGAGACTAGTTTGGTTCCTATCTTTCCTCAGGAAGATCTTGTGCGCAGTTCTGAGCCTGGCTTGGCTGCTCAAGTTGGTGTTTCTTCTAAACAGGCCATTCAGTGCAGTCCTGTTCATATCAATACCTCCAGAGGAGGGCTTGAGCCTGTCACAAACATTGAGAATCTTCAGTCTGGTCTTCAATGTAACTGGGTAAATCAAATTAATGAGCATTTCAGTATGGCACCCTCTCTTCTTGGTTTGAAATGTATACAGCTTGCTGCAACTGCTAATAATGATCATACTGTATCTGAAGAAGGTCTCTTGCTGTGGAAGAAACACTTTCAAGAGCAGTCTGTGGATAAAAAAACTCCTTCTCTGCCAATATTCCTGTAAGTTGTTTCAATTTCATTGTCCACCTTCTCTTGACTCCAGATAAGTTTGATTGGACTGTCAACATGCTAAAGTCTGGAATGTGGGAACTTTTCTCTGCTGTGGAGAATATGGAACAAGCTATACTGTTTCATATACCTGATAAGTGTCCTACTTCACATGCTCCCATTTGTCAGGCCATTCTCCTAGAGGAACAGCTTGCAAAGGATAAGGACAAGGAGAATATTGAGGTGGCTTCCAACATGCAAGACATGGAGTCCCAGGCTCTTCTGTAGCCTTTTGACTCTGACAACCTCAGGAAGAGAAGGAGTGGTAAAACTCCCCTGGTGGAAACAGAGGTAAGGAGGAGTGACAAAATTAAGAAAGATAATGATGGATATAAAAGAAACTCCTGCTCAAATAATAGTTGTCTACCTTGTCATGATGTCCCTCCTGTCATTCAAAATTCAGTTGTTAGAAACCTCACTGCCTCTTTCTGTAAGGATGCTGAGGGGGAGCTGGAGGACAAGCTGGCCAAGAAGCCAAGAAGAATGCTTGTTGAGGAGTTGGTCAAGGTGCCCTTGGCTACTAGAGAGGAAAACACTTCCACATCTACGTGATGATTGCTGGACCCAATTGGAATAGTGGTTGGGGGTAGTTTGGTTGGATATCCATGTTCTCTTTTGGACAGTCCTTTTTATGATGTAAGCCTTGGATACTGGTACTTTAAGCAACTATTTCCTCTGGGATGTACTATCTTAATGGAACTTCTGTGATGTATGGCCTTTGGATGTGTTGCTGGTCCTATAATGTGCTGTGGTTCAGAGTACTTGGTGATCTTTTCTCACTTTTAATTGTGGATCAAGTGCTGGTGCTTGATTTCTGGTGCAATATACATCTTTGTCTCCATGCATAGCACAAATAGAAGTTGGAACATTCTTAACTGGAACATTAGAGGGATGAATTCACAGGATAAATGGTTGGCCTTAAGGTAGAAAATATATGAGAGTGACTGCAATATTTTGTGCTTACAAGAAACTAAGAGAGAGAACTTTGATGCTGCTTACATAAAAAATTTCTGTCCCAATAGAATCAATAAGTTTTCTTTCCTCCCTTCTGTTGGAGCTTCAGGGGGCCTCCTAGTGGCTTGGAATGGCTCTCAATTTGCTGGAGAAGTTATTGCTCAAAATAGATTTTCACTTTCCATTCAGTTCACAAGTTTGCTCTCCAATCAGTCCTGGATTCTCACCAATATTTATGGTCCTTGTGACCCACAGGACAAAATTGAGTTCATTGAGTGGTTTTTGAATATTCACATGCCTGATGATGTGGACTAGATTGTTATGGGAGACTTCAATTTCATGAGGGCTCCATCAGACAGAAACAGACCTGGTGGAGATGTTAATGAGATGCTTATGTTCAATGAAGCAATTAGTAATCACGGTTTACTTGAGTTACCTTTGCATGGAAGGAAATTCAGCTGGAGTAACATGCAGCAAAATCCTCTGCTGGTCAAGCTTGACTGGTTTTTTACTTCTGCCTCTTGGATGACCACATTCCCAAACACTATGGTTCTTCCTCTTGCAAAACCAATATCAGATCACTTACCATGTGTCATCAAAGTTGGTACTTCTATCCCCAAAGCAAGAATTTTTAGATTTGAGAACTATTGGTTGCATCACTCAGATTTTAAACAGGTCGTTAATGCTGCATGGAGTATTCCAGTGGGGAATCTTGATTCTGTCAAAAGTTTGAATGCTAAGTTTAAAAACTTAAGGAGAGCTCTGAAGTTGTGGGCCAGATCTTTAACTTGTCTTAAAACTCAAATTGCTAAAATCAATGAGCTCATTTTCCTTTGGGATTTTTTGAGGAGTTCAGAGAGTTGGACACTTATGAGTGGAATTGTAGGATTCTTCTCAAACAACAATTGCTAATTCTTCTAAGGAACCAAAAGATTTATTGGAAACAGAGGGGAAAAATTAAAGGGGTAAAGTTTGGGGATGAAAACACCAAATTCTTTCATACCAAGGCTTCTATCAATCACAGGCACAATCATATAACTGTCTTGCAAAATGAGGCTCAAGTTGATATATCTGATCATGCTGGGAAGGCTCCTATACTCTGGGATACTTATAAGAAAAGAATGGGGACTTCTCACAAAACTACCATGCATTTTGATAAGGAATCATTGTTTGGCCAGAGACAAGATCCCACACTGTTTGATACCTTGGAATTGCCTTTCACTGAGGAAGAAATCAATGATGTAGTAAAAGAATTACCTCTGGAAAAATCACCTGGCCCTGATGGTTTCAATAATGAATTCTTCAAAGCTTGTTGGGACATAATTAAAGGAGATGTGCTCAAATTCATTTCTAATTTTCATGCTGGACAAATCTCTCTGGAAAGCTTGAACACCTCTTTCATCACTTTAATCCCTAAAGGAAGTACTCCCCTCACAGCAAATGATTACAGGCCAATCTCCCTCCTTAATTGTTGTCTCAAGCTAGTAACTAATTTGTTGGCAAACAGGTTACAGAGAGTGATCTTAAAGTTGGTCCACATTAACCAATATGGCTTCCTCAAAGAGAGATCCATCCATGATGGCTTGGGTTGGGCCTTTGAATATCTGCATCAATGCCATAAATCCAAGGAAGAGATTATTGTGTTGAATTTGGATTTTGAAAAAGCTTTTGACACCATTGAACATCAGGCAATTCTGGACATTCTAAAAGCTAACGGTTTTGGAGATAGATGGATTAACTGGATCAAAATGTTGTTCACTTCTGCCTCATCTGCCATATTGCTTAATGGTGTTCCTGGTAAAACATTCTACTGTCTGAGAGGAGTGAGGCAGGGAGACCCTCTGTCACCACTTCTGTTTGTGCTTGCTGCAGATCTTCTTCAATCAATACTCAACAAGGCCATGCAGCTGGGTTTACTATCTCCACCTTTGCATGTGAATTCCTGCCCTGATTTTCGAATAGTACAATATGCAGATGACACTTTGGTCCTTCTTCAAGCAGATGCCAAGCAACTCCACTGCCTCAAAGCCCTTCTCAATACTTTTGCAGATGCTACTGGTCTGAAAGTTAATTACTCTAATTCAAGCCTCATCCCACTCAATGTGTCTGAGGAGAAAGTTGAGATTTTGACTAATACTTTTCAATGTAAAAGGGAATTTTTCCCCATTCAATATTTGGGTGCACCTTTGGGTATTCATAAACCAACTGTTGAATAATGCTTACCTCTGGTCACAAGGCTGCAGAAGAAACTTATGGGTCTATCTTCCTTCATGACCATGGCTGGAAGGCTGCTGCTGGTAAAATCTGTGCTCAACTCTCTGCTGATTTACCTCATGGGATGCCTTGATGTGCCTATCACTATTAAATCTCAAGCTATTAAATTGTTGAGGCATTGCCTCTGGAGAGGCCCTGACTTGGAGGATCATAGGCCAGCCATGGTGGCTTGGAGCACTGTTTGTAGACCAAAAGACCAAGGAGGTTTGGGAGTGATGGACATCTTTGTCCAAAACAAAGCTTTGTTACTTAAGAATCTACACAAGTTTTACAACAGACACAACATTCCATGGGTTAATTTGATCTGGGAGACACATTATAATGGTGATTTGCTGCCTGGCAACAGTTGGATTGGATATTTTTGGTGGAAGGCAAATCTTAAGCTCATTGACAATTTCAAATCTCTAGCCAGATGTCACATTAGCGATGGCAAAAGTGCTTTTTTCTGGTCTGACCTATGGCACTCAGCTTGCTTACAGGACATGTTCCCCCATCTCTTCTTTTTTGTGAAGAATAGGAACTCCAATATGCACACCATTATTCACACTGAATTTCTGGAGGATCTATTTCATTTACCCTTGACAGTGCAAGCATTCCAAGAATTTGAAGCAATGGAAGACATTTGTATAGCTTTGAGGGGTTCTGAATATCTGGAATGTACCGATACCTGGAGCTACATTTGGGGAAATGATCAATTCTCAGTTGCTACGGCATATAAACTGATGATGGGAGTAAAAATAGTGCCCCAGCAATTTAACTGGATTTGGAATAGCTCTTGTCAACCAAAGCACAAGGTGTTCTTTTGGAGGTTATTACATGACAGGCTCAATACTAGGAATCTCCTTCGAAGGAAATCTTTTCAGTTGGGTAATTATAATTGTGTTGTAAATAACTGCCAGCAGGAGGAAACACTTCAACATCTCTTTTGGACATGTCCTTTTGCTGCTCAGTGTTGGGACCTGATTTGTCCCTCTAGACAGGCCAATGTCTCAGTGCTTGAAGCTTTTGCTGATCTAAAACTAAAACTTCATGTGCCTTTCTTCATGGAAATCATCATCCTAGCATCCTGGGCCATCTGGATCTCTAGGAACAATCTCATTTTCCAAGCCATTCAACCAAGCATTCAGGGATGGAAAGCCATCTTCTTGGAGGAGCTCAACTTGCTTAGGTTTAGAATTAAAAAGAGCTATGCTAGAGCTTTCTGTCTCTGGCTTGACAACCTTGTCCTGTAATTTAGTAGCTTATAGTTTTTTTACTTCTTTTCTTTTGGCTTATCTCAAGCCTCTTTGTACTACTAGACATCTTTTTTTTGATATAATATAAAAATTGCAATGGGGTTTTGCCCTCCTGTGTATAGTAAAAAAAATACAGATAAACATGGCATATGCTTGAAAACTGGACAAATGCTCACTGCAACCAACCTAACAAGCACATAAAGATAAACAAGGCATCTGCTTGATAACTGGACAAATGATAAAAAACGCAACCTAGCAACCCAATACAGATAAAGAAGGCATCATCTTGATAACTGGACAAATGCTAAAAAAAGCAACCTAACAACCAAATACAGATAAACAAGGCATCTACTTGATAAGTGGACAAATACTCACTGCAACCAAACTAAGAACCAAATACAGATAAACAAGGCATCTACTCGATAACTGAAAAAAATGCTCACTCCAACCAACCTATCAACCAAATATAGATAAACAAGGCATCTACTCACTATAAACAACCAAATATAGCCATTCGTGAAACTAAAGTGGACAATTCATACTTAAACATCACATAGACCCATTGAATAATACATTTTTGCATAACTGAAATAATTAAACACGACACAGTCAAAGCACCGCACGGCAAATGCTACTACAACAAAGGGTACGGGTTGGCAAGCTAGAAAAGGTAAGATTTCATGGACGGGATCTTTCCAGTTGGAAGAGCACATACCCATGGTGCGCAATCTAATGTCACAGATCGGCTGTTTCACCTTGGAAGAACCGTCGTGGGTGCCCTCCTCGTGGTCGTGGTCGATGAGATCTGACTTGGCAATTGATGATCCCAAGACGCCGCCATAGAACATGTCCTTCCGAAGTAACAAAATGGGCTTGATGGCGTATAAAGCTCGCAAATCCTTGACCGCTTGGCGGAGGAGATCAGCGGTAGGGCCGTCGAAGAGATCGACGGCGGTTGAACCAGAGGGGTTGGGGATCGACCACTTAACCTGTGACATGGCCCGCGTGAAGCCGTCGGTGTGGATGAGCTTGATGTCGTAGCCATCTTTCCCGAGATACAGTAATACGCTAGCCCGCTAACATGACGCCTTCAGCATGGCAATGTAGTCAACGTCTTCGCCGGCTTCCGCGGCGACGTGTTGCTCCGGGATCGACAGGTCAGGACGAACGGCGACCACCTCGCCAACGTCCGCCGGAGAGACCATGATAAACCTCTTCTTGGCCGAACGCTCGTCGGGCTCCCCGGGATACGTGGTCGAGCTTAGGCTACGACATTCTAGAGTAGGGGATGTGGATCTGGCGGGGAGGGACACCGCAGGCCTCATCTAAAAACTCAGGGGAGTGGGGCGACGGTATGGGAATCGCTGGGTAACCTGAACTTTATTATCTAAGCTAGGAGGAACGGGCAGACCGGCCGGATTGGCGGAGGCACCGGCGGCGGCTGCGAGCTAGGGTTCGATAGGGGGAGGGGGCGGGGTGGGGGACTGTGGAGGGGGGTGGTGTTTGAGGATACGCGCGCGGCTACTGAAAATTTTAGTAATGATGGGTGGAGATTGTGGTGGACGAGGGAGGGCGACGGTTCAAATGTCTCGGCTACTGCAATTTTACTATAAGGTCGGTGCTGGAGGAGTGTGGGCGACGATTGAAGTACGATGGCTACTAAAATTTGGGTAAACGAATTTATGCGGGGCGGGAGTGCCCAAGATCGCGCACGGTCCAATAACAATATGCGTGTATGATAATAAGGAAAAGTGGCGCGGATCCGCCGATTTTTGCAACACTCAAGGCGGATAGTTTGTTTTTTATATTTCTAGCTAGTTGGTCTATCGCACACGGTTCGTCCTAATTTCCAAATAAACCTACCCGCCTTTAGCTTGCACAGGTGTTGGTTTTACAACGCACTTGCATCGCACACGGTTAAGCCAGTACCTCCACCCTTTGCTCACGCTTGCGCGGTCGTGGTGATTTCAGCGCACTTGCATCGCACACGGTTGAGCCAGTACCTCCACCCTTTGCTCGCGCTTGCGCGGTCGTGGTGATTTCAGCGCACTTGCATCGCACACAGTTGAGCCAGTACCTCCACCTTAATTTTCTCGCACTTGCATCGCACACGGTTGAGCCAGTACCTCCACCTTAATTTGCTCGTGCTTGCGCGGTCGTGGTGATTTCAGCGCACTTGCATCGCACACGGTTGAGCCAGTACCTCCACCCTTTGCTCGCGCTTGCGCAGTCGTGGTGATTTCAGTGCACTTGCATTGCACACGGTTGAGCCAGTACCTCCACCTTAATTTGCTCGCGCTTGTGCGGTCGTGGTGATTTCAGCGCACTTGCATCGCACACAGTTGAGCTAGTACCTCCACCTTAATTTGCTCGCACTTGCGCGATCGTGGTGATTTCAGCGCACTTGCATCGCACATGGTTGAGTCAGTACCTCCACCTTAATTTGCTCGTGCTTGCGTGCTCGTGGTGATTCACACCACAGTTGTATCGCGCACGGTTAAGATATTATACCCCGTGTCCGTTGAGGGTCATCAGAGTCTTTGCAGCAAAAAATAGCATTAGAGAGGGTCCAAAGACAGCCACACCAGCATGTGGCCCAAATATATATGAGTGAAAAGGGTGGTCTGTGATGTTCAAAATTCCAATGCACAACTTTGACCCCGCGGGCCCACGGTTGGGCGCGTCGTTGAAGATCGATGAGAGGGGCCAGAAGTTAAGAACCACCTGGAAGTTGCCAAATATATGTACTAATATTGGGGATGCTTAAGACTTTAAATACACAATGCATAACTTTGGTGGCACCTGCGTCGCAAACCTGAAAGCACCCTAACAACCACCTAGCTAGGATACATATAATGACGGATGCACGTAATGATCGGTAGTTTGGTCATACATGCATGTCGTACCTAGCTAGGATGCTTGGCCCACTTTTGGTGTCAAAACCGGCGGATCTCAGGTAGGGGGTCCCGAACTGTGCGTCTAGGATCGATGGTTACAGGAGACAGGGGACACGATGTTTACCCAGGTTTGGGCCCTCTCTATGAAGGTAATACCCTACTTCCTGCTTGATTGATCTTGATGAATATGAGTATTACAAGAGTTGATCTACCACGAGATCGTAATAGCTAAACCTTAGAAGTCTAGCCTGTATGACTATGGTAATGAATATCTCCTTTCCGGACTAACCCCTCCGGTTTATAGACACTGGGGGATCTAGGGTTACATAGAGTCGGTTACATAAGAAGGAATCTTCATCGTTGGTTGCCAAGCTTGCCTTCCACGCCAAGCAGAGTCCAATCCGGACACGGGTACAGTCTTCGGCCTTCATGTCTTCACAGCCCATCAGTCTGGCCCATGGATAACAGACCGGACACCCGAGGACCCCTTAGTCCAGGACTCCCTCACTAGCCCTTGAACCTGGCTTCAATGACGAGGAGTCCGGCGCGCAGATTGTCTTCGACATTGTAAGGCAGGTTCCCTTCTTTCCGAACTCCAGGATAGTCTTCGGACATAGTGATAGTATCCAGACCTATCACACACACCATACGCAACCACAGAGAAAATATATTTTTACACGAATCCAATCCGCTGACAAATTTTTGTAGCACGACATTACGTCCGACCGGTCATAATTCCAAACCGTTTTTGTGTTCGACGCCCCACGTCCCGAGACGCGGTTGCCATCGGCACGTCTTGTCAAAGCAGAGATGGTGTCCCCTTATCGCGGGATTCTCATCAATGCGGGCATGGGTAACCCAACCGTGCCGTTTATACAACCCTTGGGAATAGGCGAGTTTTAGGGAGAGTGGGGAGGCGCTTGATATTCGTGGCCTTTATAAGGGGATAAAGATTCCCTTTCTTCACCCACACCCTTTCTCTCCTTCAATCCTTCCGCCCTTGAGCTCCAGCACCCAAGCTTTAGCTTTTCCTCGTTGGAGAAAGCACTCCAAACATGTCCGGATCCGGAGCTGGAGGCAAGTGAATGGCCTCTTCCGTTAAGAAGAAGGACATCACGGAGCTCCGGGAGGCCGGATATTTGGCCAAGGAGATTGCTCATCGACTCCCGGCAAAAGGGCAAATTGTCCCCACTCTCGAGCCCCATGAGAGGGTTGTGTTTCTCACACATTTTGTCCGCGGGCTGGGATTCCCTCTCCACCCTTTCATCCGCGGACTGATGTTTTACTATGGGCTAGACTTCCATGACCTAGCCCCTAATTTATTCTCAACATCACGACATTCATTGTCGTGTGCGAGGCCTTTCTCCGCATCCCACCTCATTTCGGCCTATGGCTGAAGACCTTCAATGTGAAGCCGAAGGTGGTGAGCGGTCAACAAGCAGAGTGCGGAGGCGCCATGGTGGGCAAGATGCCCAATGTTACCTGGCCCGAAGGCTCCTTTGCAGAGACGGTGAAGGGGTGGCAATCGGGGTGATTCTACATCACCGAGCCGTGCGACGCTGACTAGGCGGCGGCCCCCGAATTCCGATCTGGAAACCCGATGTGGCTCACCTCCTGGCAAGAGAAGGGCCTAACCTGGGGTCCCTTGGACGAGCTGACTGGGCTCCAAATGTGCGTCCAGAACATGATAGACAGAAAAATGAAGCTCGTCAACGTGATCTAGGTCATGCTCATTCGTTGGGTTCTTCAATGCCAACGCCGGACTTGCTATCTGTGGGAGTATGATCCGGCCAAGCACCAGACGCTACTAGAGCTCTTCGGGACAACGCACGAAGACATCTGGAAAGTGCTCTTCAAGGCCGGCGAGACACCACCGCCCACGACCGAGGATCGCGGGCTCAGCTTAAAACGTCAGGCTAATTCGGTAAGTTGTTTCATGTTTTCAAGGCATACCCTTTACTAGCATATTTTGAGGAAAAAGCCTAAGCCTTCCTATCCATGTTTTCAGGCGTGGATCGAGGTAGCAGGGGGATTAACTGTCCAGCTCCGCTGCCCGAAGACCCCGAATTTCCATTACCGACGAAAATGCTGTTTCAAGCACCTTATGAGGTGTCGGAGAAGACGGCCAAGAAAGCGGCCAAAGGGGCCCGGAGGGGCCCTCGCCGAAAAGGCACCCCAGATGTGATATCCAAAGGCAAAACTCGCTCTTCGTCCACCGAGGACGATGACGAGGAGGAGGAAGAGGAAGACGATTCCCCACCCGAGGTGGGGAGGAAAAAGAGAACGGCCTCCACGTATCTGGAGGCGAAGGCACCCAAGAGGGGGAATGGCTTCCCCGCGGATAACTCCGTGTGGGATGTCGATAGCAGTCCAGAGCGGCCTTCCCGGGCCAAGCCTCGGGCCGCATCGTAAGTATCAAAAATATTTATTCACGCCCGAACGTCCGTCCTTTCCGCCTTACAATATTGATATGTTTGAATCGTGTTATTATAGTCCGGCTCGGGACAGTTCCCCGCGATCTTCATCAGAAGGTTCGCGGGACCCCAAGGAGCGGGCCAGCATGTCACCGCCGCCCGCTTACTCCCCTTCGACCAAGGATGATGACGAAGAAGCGTCCGAAAGGGTCTCCTCGGACCGGGGGAGGGTTCCGAAGATCGTCAGGGTGGCGCCCCAGGATGACTCCCGGGCCGTCGGATATATGGGGGCAAAAGCCCCTGCGGAGACAGACGGTGCGGGTCGAGTTCTACTTGATCCTCAGCCGGACTCTATTCCGGTGACCTATACGGTTCCAGAATACAGCAAACGGCTTTACCCAAAAAGAGGGGGTGTGCAACGGTGACCTGTGTCCAACCGGAGGCGCCGGACCGTCTACTGGAAGCGCTACAAGGCGCCTCCATTGTGGATGAGCACCATGCCCATATGGGTACGGTGATTGAAAGGGTGCAGCCCGCCAAAACTGGACTGACCGAAGCCTGCGCTAGCCTACTTGCAGGCTTTGAGGTGAGTAATGTAATTGTAAGGAGAATATCACAGCGTAGACAGTAGCCCCTGATGCTCTCTTCGGTGTCCGGAATGGAAAAGCCGAACAGAGGATCAAAAATAATTTTCGCAGGAGTCTAACATAAGGTGTCTATGTGAATAAGAAGGCCTCGTTGCGGGCTGCTACCGCTCAACCCGCGGAGGTCTCCGGACTGAAGCAGAAACTGGAGCGGGCCGAGGAAGAGCTCGGCCTCGTGAAGAAGCAGCTGGAGGATAGCCAAGGTATGCAGTAACCTGCGTGTGTATTGAAGAATAAATGGATCAAGCTGAATAAAGTGTCATGAGCTTTACTAGGGGCCACAACCGAGGTGGCGGCCCTCAAAAAGGCGTTGGCTGAGGCCGAGGAAAGAGCGGCCAAGGAACATGCCGCACGCGAGAAGTACGAGGCCAAGGCCAGCAAGATTCAGCAAGAGCTCCAGGACGCCGTCAAAAAGTACGAGTCCTTGGAGCGTGACTCTAAGGCACAAGAATCCGAACTTGCTAAGGCCCGCAAGAGCGCGCAAGATGCCCGAGCCGAAGCCCAGAGCGCCCTCCAGGAAATCCAGGCGGCCAAGAAGATTGCGGCGGGTAAGGCTGTCGCTATGCAAGGCAAGGATGCAAAGGAAGCGGTCCTTGAACTTACCCGAACTTGTGTTTTCCAGGGGCATTTACAGATCTGCCGCGCAGCGTATCGGATGCCGCCAAGTTCTACTGGGCCGAAGAAGGGATGTCTACGGAGAAGCTGTTCTGGTCCCAATATCTTGGGCCAAAACATCCGGTGCCCTTTAGCGACCATTTGAAACAGTTGGTCGAGCCGCACAAGTTGGCCGAGTTAGCCATGAAGGACCTGATAGTCCGGTTGTGTCCTGCCGAGCCCGTGCCCGGCAGCTACTTCGGACTTGTAAATCGGCTTGTGAGTGCCTGTCCACGGCTTGAAGTTGTGAAGCGGTCGGTCTGCATTGAGGGTGCGCGGATGGCATTCACGCGTGTCAGGACGCACTAGGCGAAGATGGATGCCAAGAAGTTGATGACCGAAGGGCCACCTGAGGGCAAGGAGCATCGACGACCCGAGCTGTATTTCGACGGTGTCCTGGAGGGATCCCGCCTTGTGGCAGAGCAATGTGCGAAGGACGTGATATTCCCATGAAAACATTTGGGTTGTCCTGTAATATGAAACAAGATTAGTATGTAATATGATGCTTGTGATTAAATTTTACCTCCTGTGCGGCCGTTTATTAACATGTAAGGGTTGACCAGTCGTCGGCTTCTGCCCCCACGTAGATAGTACGGGGTTGTTCGGGATAAATCTAAACACTCCTTACTCCACATTCTGGTCCTTAAAGGAGGTGTTTAGCGCAACGAACAAGGCAATCAGACTATACGGCCTTTATTGCCCTCACTTAGCCATAGGAGTTTGACCATGAAAATTTCGGCGAAGCCCCTGGTGTTTGGAAGGCCGAACTAGGGGCGTTATAGACGTCTAATCGAAAAAAACCCGATTCCTCGCATAAAGCGGAAAAAATCTCTAGGGATTTGAGACCTCTCGAACAGCTGACCATCTCTCGCCTCATCATGACAGTCAGTTTTCAGCTTTCTCTATTGAGGTGCTCATCCAGACGAACCGGGACACAATCGCAATAGTGCTCCCTTTACAACCCTAGCCGATATAGTGGAACGTAAGGTAGCAAACACAGGAGCCGGGCAACCCAACTATTGACCAAAGACATGATTCGGAGCCGATGCATATAATGCTATATGTTCGGGTTGCCGAACTGTACTATTAAAGTGTTCGGACTTTTGTTGTTGTAATGCGGGGCGTGATGAAGCCCCTGGCGCAGTAATACGTACCAGAATGTACGCGTGCAACGAGTAATAAATACGGAGGAAGAAAGGGGAAGATTAAGTAAAAACTGACGCTGCCCTTTATTTTTATAGTGTGATTAATACGTTGAGACGTATTTGTACATGCAATATGATGAGCAAAAAAGGCTATTTAACATGCCAAGACCAAGTGTGAGCTGCGTGCGGTTATGTAAAACAGGTATAGCAATCGTTAATGGAGGCTACCTAGGGGTTCCCTTGTGCGCGAATACACGTAATGATCGATACTTTGGTCAGACATGCATGTCGCCAGGACCTACCATAAGACGGACCAGTGAATCTTTCGTTTGGTCAAATGACAGTTGTTGTTGTCGGTAAACCGCTTGGGCCAATAGATTGAACCATCATAAAAATCGCACGAGAGGTGTTGGGTGGTAGGTGCGACATATGCCAACGGGTGGCTTATCATTATGGGAGCCAGTAAGACATCGCCGGTGCCTGGAAACGGGATGAGGCGAAGACATGCACGCCGGCGAATCTTACCCAGGTTCGGGGCTCTCCGTGGAGATAACACCCCTAATCCTGCTCTGCGGGGTCTCCGCATGATCACTAGATCAACACAAGTAGCTACAAGTGGCTCCTTGAGCTGTTTTGCTAGAGGAGGAAGAAAGGCAAGGCTAGCTCTCTTCTTCTCTCTACGTGGTGTCTAAAACTCTAAGAGATCAACCCTTTGCATGGGTGCCCTGGGGGGTTTCTATAGGCCTACCCCCAGGGGTACAATGGTAATCCGGCTGGATGCGGGTCCATGCCGTCAGTGTCTGTATCCGCCGGCTTCTCCACCGACTAGTGGGTCCCGCCGGCTGCTGGTTAGTGTAGCCTCGCCCCCGATGACGAGGGCTTTGCTGAGGTAAGCATGGCTATAGTGCCGCCGTCCGGCGGACTTTCACTGTAGCCTTACCTCGTCTTGTCTTCTTAATGATGCACATACTTCGAGGAAGGGAAGTGGCCGGCTATTGGGAGCCGGCTATGCCCCAGGCCGACTGGGGAGGCTTGACCGCCTTCGAGCATCTCTCTGACTGAAGGGGCCCGCCGCCCGCGGGCCGTACTGGCGCCTGTTGTGGGTGGCGTCATGGTCAACATGGCAACAGTGCCATGCCGGACGGGGGATGGCCGACCCGTACGGCGCACTGTGGCCATGCGTGCTCCGGGATTCGGGGGTGGCAGGCTTTACTGTAGCCACGCTCGGTCTTGTCACCGTTATGTGGGTGCTGTCCTGGAGGGTGCAATATTGGCCGCTTGCCGGGAGTCGGTCTTCTTGTGGCTGGCTTATTGGAGTCGCCCTTCTTGTGGCCAGCTTCTTGGAGTCGGCCTCCCTTTGGCTCTCTTCAGGAGGGTTTCAGGGTCGGGCCGCCTTCCAGCAGTCGGCCTATGAGATGGCCGGCCAGGGAAGGCGGCCCCGTGCTTTGGGTGCTTGAAGGCTCGATCGGCCTGATAATTTTTGAAGAGCCAGGGGGAGCCGGTTAGGCTACCCGTGGTCATTTACTCCGACACTATTCCCCGAAGCTGGTTGGGCTTCGCGGCTGAAAGGAGGACGAGAAGCTTAATCAGCTTCCTATCTTGAGGAGCCAGCAGCTAGGAACCGGCTTTGGTCAGGTGTGCCGTCTTGGCGAGGTTTTGAAGTCTGAAGGCGGGAATCAGCTGGCGCGCGCGCCTGGTTGCGGGCCAGCCGCCTACCGCCCGCGCACCACGTGGTGCCCTCCGGTTGGGAGAGCCTGCCAGCCCACACGCGTGACGGGACGCCGCCGCAGGCCGGGGCCCGCCACTTCCACGCCTCGGCCCGGGTGTGGATCTTCTGCGGCCCAAAACGGGCCATTCGCCTTCCAACAGCAGTTTCCGCACGCCGTTAGGGCGCAATAATCGCGGGACGTGGGGGAGTGGGCGCAGTTAATCCCACGTTCCCCCCACGCCTTGCCTCCTTGGCTCCGCCGCACGAGGCTATAAATAGGGGAAGGAGGGGGAGCGGCAGACGCTCCCACGCTCACCCTCGCTCCGCCATCTTCTTCTTCTTTCCCTCCATCGCTGCAGGACTACCATAACCTCCGCGCGGCTGCCTTCAACTCCCAGGATCGGGAGCTGACCCAGAAGACCGCTGATCTAACTGGGAGCCAGAGTAAGTGCTTCATCTTCTATCTCATGTGGGGGCGCGTCAGCGCACCCACTGGGTGTAGTCCCCGAGATTCGGGCCGACTGCTGAGCAGTCGGGCCGGATCTTCCCCGGTGACTTCTTTCTTATTGCCCTTCTTTTTTCTTTCTTTACCATATCTGCAGAGGCCAATGCTGACCTAAGGGAGCAGTTGGGTGGGGCCCAGACCGCCCTTCGCGCCAAGGAAGCCGAGTGCAACACCTTGGCCCAGGAGCGTGACCGCTTGGCCAAGAGGCTGGCCGACCAGGAGGAGAGCCATAAGGCGGCCCTGAAGGCGGCACAGGACAGCGAGGCCGCCCTTCACGCCGAATATGAGACCGAGGCGGCGAGCTGGGCTGAGTCAAAGCAAGCGCTGAGCGACGGCTACGGCCGGATCGAAGATTTGGTTGACGGTAGGCCGCCTTCTTCTTCGTCCCTTTGCTTGCCGCCTGCCATTTGGTCCATTTTCTGACCTTGTGTCTTCTTCCTTTCTTCTCTTGCGTACAGTACTTCCCTGGTTACTCTGTTGCCGCCAACCAAGTCGTCGAGGCGCAAATGCAGGCTGGTGCTGAGATCGCGCCGGACGCTCGCCGGTCGCTTGACGAGCAGCTTCTGGCGATCCAAGCCCGCCTCCAGCCGGCTCACCGCATGCTCCGCCGTCTTCAGCGTGTTGGGGCACAAGTGCTGGCCGCCCTCTGGCCCAGTGAGGTGGTTCCCCGTACCCCCAGTCGGACTGCCGACAGGCTGGAGGTAGCGGTTGGCCGCTTCGAGGCCTGGAAGGCTTCTGCAGCTCGGTCAGGCGCCATGCGGGCACTGGAGTTCGTCAAAGCTTGGTATCCCGAGCCGAGCTTGGACCAGCTGGTCACCTGGCGGCAGGAGGCCGACAAGGAGCTGGAGGTGGTGCGGCTGGATATCATCCAGCGTGCCTCGGCAATCGCTGACTATACCGACACCAGCGCCTTTGCTCCTGAGGTGGATGATGATGGCATTGCTCAGCCGGAGGAATGGTTTGGGCTGAACCCAGCAGATGGTGAGGACTCGGTGGAGGAGATCGACTCCAGCGACGAGGGCGAAGAGGAGGAGGGAGAGGATGGTGAAGACGCTGTGCCAGACGGTGGAGCGACCGGCCATCCTCAACTTGATCGTGCTTCCAGCAACGAGGCGCGTGCGAGCGCGCCGCCTGCAGCCAGCGATGATCAAGCCGAGACTCGCCAGCCGACCACTCCTCCAGCCGGCCCTGCCGCCTCCACCGACCTGCCCGGCTCGCCTGTTGCACCTTTAGCCTGATCTGCCACCTTTACTTTCCTGTTTTGTTACTCTTTGAACAATATTCTGTTAAATTTGCGCAGTTCCACCCACTGGGGGTGTATTCAAACTATGTTGAATGCCGGCTTTCGAAGGCCTTTTTTGTAAATATAATCATGCATGTGCTTGGCCTCCGATTGTATTTGCTTTTCATCTTTTTGGCTGTTTCCTTTGCCGCCCTCCCTTGGTCGCCGCCCTCCCAGCCGGACAGCTGCTCTGCAGTCTGTGGCTAGAGAATCGCTTGGCCGTTTGGGAGGGCAAGTACTCTAGCTTTCTTAGATTGTAGCAAGGAGAATGGGAAGCCGGCCAGCCGGCTGTTCTGACAGCCAGTAGGCGGGGTGGGAGGCCGGCTTGTGTTATATAAGTTCGTTAGTCCTTAGCCGTTTTTCGTGTGGGCATCCTTTCCTGCCTTTGACTCTTGCCAGTCGGACAGTCGGTTCTTCGAGCTACGACTTTCAACAAGAGAGGGCTTGGGTGCCGGCACACTACTTGTCTGACTGTAGGTAGAACTTTAATATAGCTCAAGGCGGCAAGTCCCCAGGCCGACTGGTCGAACCCGGTGCCGGACAGAAAATCAAATGTAATAATACATTCATAGGTATGACACTCGTCATACATAGATAAAAGAGGGTAGTCCCCAAGTGCGCCTCGGGGGGCCCGTTGTCTTGTGCTTAATACAAAAGGTAGCATGGTACATACTGCTTTTAACTGTAAAATCTTCGTAGGAGATTGGCATTCCATGGTCGTTCCGACTCCTTGCCGGAATCATCTCTCTTGCGTGCCTTCGTCTTCTGTGCGTCGATCAGGTAGTAGGAGTCGTTGCCTAGGGCCTTGCTGATGACGAAGGGGCCTTCCCAAGGGGCCGAGAGCTTGTGCTGGCAGGCTGTTCGCTAGATCAGCCGGAGCAAAAGATCGCCTTCTTGGAAGGATCTTGGCTTGACCTTCCGGTTGTGGTAACGGTGCAAACCCTGCTGGTAGATGGCGGACTGGCTGAGTGCTAACAGCCGGCCCTCTTCTAGCAGGGCAACACCGTCTTCTCGCGCTTCCTTGGCCTCCGCCTCCTTGTACATGGTGACCCGAGGCGAGTCGAACTCGATGTCAGTTGGGATGACAGCCTCGGCACCATATACAAGGAAGAAAGGGGTGAAGCCGGTTGACTTTTTCGGGGTAGTACGCAGACTCCAGAGGACAGCCGACAGCTCACCGAGCCAGCAGCCGGCCGAACGCTCTAGTGGTACGACCAGTTGGGGCTTGATGCCGGAGAGGATGAGGCCGTTTGCTCGCTCGACTTGGCCGTTTGACTACGGGTGGGCAACGGATGCTAAGTCCAGTCGGATGCCCTGTGTCACGCAGAAACGTGCCAGTGCTCCTTTGGCAAAATTCGTGCCATTGTCAGTGATGATGCTGTGTGGTATGCCATACCGGGTTGTGATATCTGCGATGAATGTCACGGCAGTCGGCCCGTTCAGTTTCTTGATTGGCTTCGCTTCAATCCACTTGGTGAATTTGTCCACGGCGACAAGCAGATGTGTCATGCCGCCGTGCGCCGTCTTGAATGGCCCCAGCATATCTAGCCCCCAGACGGCAAAGGGCCAGGTGAAGGGGATGGTCTTGAGTGCAGAAGCCGGCAGGTGTTGTTTGGAGCTGAAGACTTGGCACCCTTTGCAGCATTTGACTAATTCCTTGGCATCTTCCAAAGCAGTCGGCCAGAAGAAACCATGGCGGAAAGCTTTGGCGATAAGTGATCTTGAGGCCGCTTGGTGGTCGCACTCGCCTTGGTGGATGTCTTTGAGGATTGCTATGCCCTTCTCTGGCTCGACGCAGCGCTGGAAGACTCCAGTGACGCTGCACTTAACGAGTTCTCTGTTTATTATTGTGTATGCTCCGGCTCGGCGTTGAACTTGTCTTGCCAAGATCTCGTCAGTCGGCAGCTCTCTGTTTACCAGGTAGTTGAGGATGGGTTGGGCCCATGATGGAGCTATGACTTCTTCTATCGCCAATACGGCTACTGCGACCCGGGTGGGTGGGTTGGGTGGTGAAGAATTGGAGTCGGCCACCGCCTGTTGTGTCGTTGCAGTCCCCGGGCCGACTGCTGCAGTCCTCGGGCCGGGTTCTAAAGTCCCCTAGCCGGGTGCGACTACGGCAGTCCCCGGGCCGCCTGTCGAAGTCCCCGAGCCGCCTGCTGGGTTCCCCAAGTCGGATCCGACTGCATCAGGGGCAGGCAGTACGAAGATGGAGTCTGATTCTGGAGACGGCTTGACAGACGGTTTGAGGATTCGTTGGAGGGAGACGTCGGTTGGTATAGCTTGTCGGGTGGAGCCGATCCATGCCAGGGCATCTGCTTGCTCGTTGTCGGCCCGTGGTACGTGGAGGAACTCGCATCCTTCAAAGTATCCGCTGATTTGCTGAACGAGGAATCGATAGCTCGCCATGTTTGCGTCATTGGCGCCCCAGTCGCTGGATGATTGTTGGACTACCAGATCCGAGTCGCCATAGCACGGGATCTGGCGGATGCCGAGTTCTCTGGCTAGCCGGAGCCCGTGTATGAGCGCCTCGTACTCGGCCACATTGTTGGAGGCGGCAAAATGAATTTGCAGTGTGTATCTGAGTTTGTCGCCCTTGGGAGAGGTGAGGACGATTCCGGCTCCTAAGCCGGTGCGCATCTTGGATCCATCGAAGTGCATCCGCCAATGAGTGGAGTCCGGAGCCGGCGGTAGGTACTGGGTCTCGGCCTAGTCGACAAGGAAGTCGGCCAATGCTTGGGACTTGATGGCGGTGCAAGGCTGGTAGAAGATCGTGTAAGGAGCCAGCGCAATGGCCCACTTGGCCACCCGGCTGGATGCATCCGGCTGCCTATGATCTCGGCAAGCGGGGCAGTGCATACGACCGTGATGGGGTGCTCTTGAAAGTAGGGCTTCAGCTTCTTGGCGGCGAAGTACACTCCATAGCACATCTTCTGGTAGTGCGGGTAGTTTTGCTTCGAGGTGGACAGTACTTCGCTCAAATAATACACCAGCCTCTGGACTAACTGGGCTCGGCCTTCTTCTGGGCGTTGGACCACAATAACTGTGCTGACTACTCGGCTAGTCGCGGCAATGTAAAGGAGCATCGGTTCTTTCTCAGTCGGCGCCGCCAAGACAGGCGGCGTGGTCAGCATCTTCTTCAACTCGTGGAAAGCTTGGTCTACTTGGTCGTTCCACTCGAAATGGCTGGACTTCTTCATGAGTCGGTATAGGGGGAGGGCCTTCTCTCCTAGCCGGCTGATGAAGCGGTTTAGGGAGGCCAGGCACCCGGTAAACTTCTGGAGGTCTCGCAGCTTGGTAGGAATCTCCATTCTCTCTATGGCCTTGATCTTCACTGGGTTGCACTCGATGCCGCGTTCGGAGACCAAAAAGCCTAGAAGCTGGCTGGCTGGTACTCCGAACACGCATTTCTCGGGGTTGAGCTTGATCTGAAACCGGCGCAAGTTGTCAAATGTTTCTCTGAGGTCTTCCAGTAGGGTGCCGCGCTTCTCCATCTTCACCATAATATCGTCTACATAGACGTGGGCATTTCTGCCGAGTTGCTTGAGGAGGCATTTCTGCATGCAACGCTGAAAAGTGGCACCGACATTTCTCAAGCCAAATGTCATAGTCAGATAGCAGAAAGCTCCGAATGGTGTGATGAAGGCGGTCTTCAGGCGGTCGGCTGGATCCAACTTTATCTGATGGTAGCCTGAGTAAGCATCCAAGAAACTCAACAGCTCGCATCCGGCTGTGGAGTCTATCACTTGATCGATGCGAGGTAAGGCAAACGGATCTTCGGGGCAGGCTTTGTTGAGGCTGGTGTTGGCAAGCCATTCTGGAAAAAATACCTCCATAATGAAGCCGGCTGCCAGAAGCCGGGCTATCTCTTCTCCTACAATCCTTCTCTTTTCCTCCGACAGTCGGCGGAGGGGTTGCTTGACTGGTTTTGCGTCTGCTCGGACGTGTAACTTGTGCTCGGCGAAATCCTTCGGAACACTCGGCATGTCCTTTGGGGACCATGCAAAGATGTCCTGATTCTCATGTAGGAAATCGACGAGCTTGCCTTCCTATTTGCTGTCCAGGTTTGCACTAATGGCAGCAAACCTCTCCGGGTTCTCCGGGTCCAGAGGTATCTTCTTTGATTCCTTGGCCGGCTGGAAGGAGCCTTGAGCATCATATTCCTTGGGGTCAGGGGACAGGGCCGGCTGCTTGCCGGCCATGGCCACGACTCGGTCCAGCATCTTCTTTTCTTCGGCAATCACGAGGGACTCGGCCAGCCGGCTGTTGGCTGCAGCACACTTGGAGGATTTCTTGTAGTCTTCGGCTATGGTGATGATCCCCTTTGAACTCGGCATCTTCAACTTGAGGTAGGCGTAGTGGGGCACAGCCATGAATTTGGCCAGGGCAGGTCGGCCAAGCAACGCGTGGTAAGGGCTCTCTAAATCCAGCACTTCAAACCAGATTGCTTCTCGGCGGAAGTGATCCTTGTCTCCGAAAAGAACATCCATCTTGATCTTGCCGATTGGTGAGCAGGACAGGCCGGGTACGATGCCATGGAACACAGTCCGGCTTGGCATGAGTTGCTTCGTCTTGATGTTCAGCTTCTCCATCGTGTCACGGTACAGTATGTTGATGCTGCTCCCTCCGTCAATCAGTACTGGGAGAAACGGGCACCTCGCCTTTCTGTCGCGAGGGTGGCGTCCAATACCAACGCATAAGAGCCGGGAGACGGCATCACCTCTGGGTGATTGGCCCGGCTCCAGCTGATAGGCTTCTCAGACCAATGCATAAACTCTGGGTTGTTGGAGGCGACCGCGTTGACTTCTTGTTATTGTCGGCGCCGACTGCGTCTCTCTTCAGCTTGGCGTGTGAAGACGACGTACGCGGCATGCTCGTTCAGGAACTTGTCTTGAATGGCTCCGACTGCTGGTCGAGCAGCCGGCTGCTGAGGGGCTGGAGGCGGCTGGCCAGAAGGTGGAGGCGGCACCAGTCCCTCACATTTGGAGATTCGCGTGAGCCAATGACACTTCTGAGTCGTATGGTTGGACGGCTTCGCGCCGCTATGGAACTTGCAGGGGGCATCAAGGGCACGGGCCGCTCTTCAGGTTGTTCGGCTTCGACTGTGGCTACTTGCCGACTGCTGGAAGGTGGCATAGGGGCCTTGCGCTTGTGGTCGTTCGGGTGCGGGCGTCGATTGGAATCACCGGCCGGCACGAACACCTTTCCAGAGGCGTCCACTCGAAGCTCAGTCTTCATTGAAGAATCGGCCGTGGCGTACTTGTCTGCTATGATCAGCAGCTCGTCGAGGGTAGTTGGCTCGTCACAGAGGAGTCGGTGCTTGAGGAGGGTGCCCTCTCGGCACCCGGCGGTGAAGTACTCTATGGCCTGAACCTCGTGCTCCCCTTCGCAGGAGTTGCGGAGCTTGGCCCAACGCGTGAGGTAGTCGCGAGTTGATTCGCTGGGCCCTTGGACGCACAAGGAAAGCTGGCGGGGCTTGGGAGGCCGCTTGTATGTGCTGGTGAAGTTGCGGATGAAGACTTCCGTGAAGTCTAGCCAGCTGTTGACGCTGTAGGGCTTGAGGTTGTTCAACCAGGTGCATGCCGTGCCTTGAAGCATGAGCGGGACGTACTTCACGGCAACGCGCCTGTTGCCGTTTGCTATGCTGACTGCGGTGGAGTAGTCGGTCAACCAGTCTTCCGGCTTCACGGAGCCGTTGTATTTTGGCATGTCTCTTGGGAGTGAGAACCCTTTGGGGAAGGGCTCGTCGCGGATGGGGGGGCCAAAGCAAGGCGGGCCGACATCATCTTCTTCTTCTGGCGCTAGGGATTGCGCTAGGCGGTCGATCCGATGGCGGGCGTCATTCTCGCCGACTCCTTCGCGGTGGCCTAGTCGGTCGCCGAGAGTCGGATGCGTGACAGGTGGCGGGGTGGGATATCTCCCCCCACGAGGCGGGGGAGGAGGCGGATTGCCTTGTTGTTCCACAGCTCGGGGGCGGCCGTCGGCGTCGCGCTCAATGGTGAGCCGAGTCCGACTGCGACTAGCAGCCGGCTCCTTGTCTTTTCTTGCGCGGGCGCCATCTGCAGTCGGCATCCGGGATGTCGCGCCGTGCTCTCGGCGTTGGGGAGGACTTTCAGCGCGCGCTGGCTTCATGCCGCTCTGCGGCCGCGCGATCAGCTGCTGGATGCGTCTAGTCATGTAGGGGAGCTCGTCGGTTCCCAACCCGTTCAGCTCGTCTACGGCCGCCTGAGCGGCACGCAGGTTCTCGAGTGGCGTGGCGTAGACTGGCCGGTCTGCTCCCAGCATGCTGGCGATGGCCGCGCCACGCTTCACTACGAAGCCGGTTCGGCTCGGCCCGCCAGGAGGTGGCGTACCAAAGGCGGCGCGGTCGACTTCGCGCTGGTGAGCCTCAGTGAGGTGTCTCATGGATGCTATCTTCTGGCCTTCTGCGACGAGGGCGAGGCGGCGTGCCTCCAGTGTCTCGGCGTCGGCCGGGATGGGGACAGACAGGTCGTGTAGCGCTGCTTGTAGGGCGTCGTGGGCGTTCTCGCCCGAGACGGCGCCATGGCTGATGACCAGTACCTTAGTGACAGCGCTGCCGCCACTGTCGGCTCGAGGAAGAGGGTCGTCGATGAGCACCACGTTGGTGGGGAAGGCGTCAAGCAATGCCGTGTCGGAGTCGACAAGCATCGGATCGGTGGAGCCGACCGACTCCAAATCAACAGCAGGCTCGCTGGAGACATGAAGTTGGTCGAGGAGGCTGACGAGCCGGCTTTCGGGGTAGTCTATGCCCGCGTCGGACGCAGGCTCATCGGAGATGCGAGCCTCGCCAAGAAGATTGTCGAGGCAGCTTGCCGCGCAGGCGTCGTCGGCGCCTTGCAGCGCGTCGGGGCAAGCACCATCGGGCGTGCCGGGCTGGCTACGCTCGCTGGGAAGGAAATGGGATCCCGTCCAGAACAGGTCTCCGGACGACGGTGCACCTGGCCCCATGGTGGGCGCCAAATGTCGGGTGGTAGGTGCGACATATGCCAACGGGTGGCTTATCATTGTGGGAACCAGTAAGACATCGCCGGTGCCTGGAAACGGGATGAGGGGAAGACATGCACGCCAGCGAATCTTACCCAGGTCCGGGGCTCTCCGTGGAGATAACACCCCTAATCCTGCTCTGCGGGGTCTCCGCATGATCACTAGATCAACACAAGTAGCTACAAGTGGCTCCTTGAGCTGTTTTGCTAGAGGAGGAAGAAAGGCAAGGCTAGCTCTCTTCTTCTCTCTACGTGGTATCTAAAACTCTAAGAGATCAACCCTTTGCATGGGTGCCCCGGGGGGTTTATATAGGCCTACCCCCAGGGGTACAATAGTAATCCGGCTGGATGCGGGTCCAGGCCGTCAGGGTCTGTATCCGCCGGCTTCTCCGCCGACCGTTGGGGCCCGCCGACTGGTGGGTCCCGCCGGCTGCTGGTTACTGTAGCCTCGCCCCTGATGACGAGGGCTTTGCTGAGGTAAGCATGGCTACAGTGCCGCCGTTCGGCGGACTCTCACTGTAGCCTTACCTCGTCTTGTCTTCTTAATGATGCACATACTTCGAGGAAGGGAAGTGGCCGGCTATTGGGTGCCGGCTACGCCCTAGGCCGACTAGGGGAGGCTTGACCGCCTTCGAGCATCTCTCTGACTGAAGGGGCCCGCCGCCCGCGGGCCGTACTGGCGCCTGTCGTGGGTGGCGTCATGGTCAACATGGCAACAGTGCCACGCCGGACGGGGATGGCCGACCCGTACGGCACACTGTGGCCATGCGTGCTCCGGGATTCGGGGGTGGCAGGCTTTACTGTAGCCACGCCCAGTCTTATCACCGTTATGTGGGTGCTGTCCTGGAGGGTGCAATCTTGGCTGCTTGCCGGGAGTCGGTCTTCTTGTGGCCGGCTTCTTGGAGTCGCCCTTCTTGTGGCCGGCTTCTTGGAGTCGGCCTACCTTTGGCTCTCTTCAGGAGGGTTTCAGGGTCGGGCCGCCTTCCAGCAGTCGGCCTGTGAGATGGCCGACCAGGGGAAGGTGGCCCCGTGCTTTGGGTGCTTGAAGGCTCGATCGGCCTGATAATTTTTGAAGAGCCAGGGGGAGTCGGTTAGGCTACCCATGGTCATTTACTCCGACAAGAGGGACCAAAAAACCAGCACCTCTTGCATGCGGCCTAAAATGATGTACGTTGGGAAGGGGTGTGTGTGTTTTCAATATAGAATAATGTACAATTTAGATCTGGTGCCTACCTCTCGATACAGACAACAACCATGAAGGCAAGGTAGTTAAGGACGAGATACGTACGCAGGGTTTGATGTAGGTCGAACCCAGCAATCCGAGCATCTGGGAGGGAATCCTGACAACGCATGAGCTTGAGCTTTGGTTGACCGACATTTGACGGTCACCGGCCCTAACATGAACTAAGAGGAATCCATTCATGGCCAACACATACCCCTCATTATTGGTCAAAGGGATGATATATATACACTCGGGGAGCCCATAGATATCCGTGTCATCACAAAAAACCGCACAAGGGAGACGTGGTCGATCAGAAGACCTCGTATACACTACATGCGGCCCGAAAATATGTATGGGTACGATGGTGTATGATGTTTTTAAATCCCAAATGCACAACTTCGATGGGCCATGCCAACTACATTACAAACCGAACACCGTACCCGACTCCAAGCCTGGTTCAATACCTATGATGTCAGTTTCCCAACTTCGAGGCGGCGACGGCGGGGGGAGGGGGGGTCGTCCCACGCATGCGCTCAAACTTTATTTTGTCTAGCATGGCACACACATATATATATATCTATACATCTATACACCTATATAGTGCATGAATAACTTTGAAAGTTGCTCGTTGGATGAAGCCAATCCAACGGTACAGGGATGGCAAATCCGAGCACTACTGGCCGTTGGATATCATCCACATTCCATCAGATTCTGCCACATGTACAATCAAGAAGACTCCATGGTTGAACTTAAGCATAATGCACAAACCTCAAAACACAAGCACTTCTCCTTTGTTCTCTAGAATCTTCCATATCTTAATTGCCTAAATCTTTTTTTCTAAATGAATTGTCACTTTCTGTTTTTACCTTTACAATGCACAATTCCATGAATCCTAAAATAGTTTTTTATAAAACTAATTGATTTTGGATGAGATGAACTATTAGAATTAAACAAACATCTACATCATGCATATCTGGGAGAAGAGGCAGGAAACCAATGAGAGGAGTGGCGAGAAACGATAGCCTGTTTTGAATGAAAACCTGGTAGAGAAGGAAGCGTGAGCTACACGACGCATAGTGCTTACCCATGTACTGCATGTGCTGTCGAAAGGGCTCAGGGTTGCCGTTCGATCTGGGAGCATCCAACGGTGCACACGTACGATCCGTGGGGTTTGGGTTTTGGCCAGACAGAATGCAAGACTCAGATCGCGCGCGTAGCAGGGGGGATATCATACGGAAACCAACATTCGGTGGAAACCGGTGAAAACCGCGAGAAAAAGATGTTTTGAAGTTTCAAAAAAATGCGGGATGTTAAGAGGATGATCTTTTATTGCCACACAAAATTTCAAGTAGAAACACATTACGAGATTTGAGCTATGAAAAAGATAAAATCAGTGTTGAATAGTGCCGAATAGTAATGTCACTATTCAGGGTGGAATTTGTCTTTTTCATAGCTCACATCTCGTAATGTTTTTCAACTTGAAATTTTGTGTTGCAATAAAACATCACCTTCTTAACATCCCACATTTTTTATCAGATTTTTGTGAAACTTTAAAATATGGTTTCCATGAAGTTTTCATTGAATATCGGCTTTTGTGAGTTAACTGTGTGCTATTTGAAAACATTTCGTGGGAAGAATCTCGGTTTTTAAATCCCTGTAAATCCAAAACTAAGCTGAAAATCGTGAAACCTGCCATGGTGTCACGACATCGCACTTATATGTCGAGCAATTTTTTTTGTCCATTGTGGCGCAAGTTTTATTACAAGCCTCTTACAAACCGGAGCTTCTCTCAAAGAAGCCTCGTGGTTCCGATAGGGAGACGTGTCCCCATTGTGGGCGAAACGTAATCACGACCTCTTTTCGCCTTGTATTTTCTTCTACGGGCAACATGGAACGACAGGATATCTGTGCTGAAATTTAAACTTATTCAGGATTCGTTTGACCTTTTTATACACTAATTGAGTTTCCTAGGCATTTAATGTCCATAATTCAAATCTGAACTACAAATACATGCCCCAGTTCACCAAAATGGCTAGAAAAATTATACATGTGTCCTTGGGTGCATGTTTAGGTCCCATGCCAGGAACGGGAATGAATTACAACCGTACCGGTGTCATGGCTCGTCCTCAAACATTTCGAATCTCAGTTTTTAAGTCCCCATAAATCCTAAACTCACCAGAAAGTCATCAAAGGTGGCATGGTGTCACGTCATGGCACATATATGTTGTGGTAAAAACATTGTCCAATTTGGGCCAAGCTTTATTACAAACCTCTTACAAAAACTAGAGCTTCTCTCAAAGAAGCCTCGTGGTTCTGATAGGGAAACGTGTTCCCCTTGTGGGCGGAACGTAATTATTGCCTCTTTTTGCCTTGTAGTTTCTTCCATGGGCAACATGGAACGATCCATGCTGAAATTTAAACTTATTCAGGGTTCGTTTGGCCTTTTTATACACTAATTGAGTTTCCTAGGCATTTAATGTCCATAATTCAAATCTAAACTATAAATGCATGCTCTAGTTCACCAAAATGGCTACAAAAATTATACGTGTGTCCTTGGGTGCATGTTTAGGTCTCATGCCAGGAATGGGAACGAATTACAACCGTACCAGTGTCCTGGCTCGTCCTCAAACATTTCGATCTTGGTTTTTAAGTCCCCATAAATCCTAAACTCACCAGAAAGTCATCAAAGGTGGCATGGTGTCATGGCACATATATGTCGTGGTAAAAACATTGCCAATTTAGGCCAAGCTTGATTACAAACCTCTTACAAACCGGAGCCTGTCGCAAGAAACCTCATGGTTTCGATAGGGAAACGTGTCCCCTTGTGGGCCAAACAATAATCACTCCCTCTTCTAGCCTCGTATTTTCTTCTACACGCGACACGGAACAACTGGTGATTCACGCTGAACTTTGAAATTATTCAGGGTTCGTTTGACCTTTTTTATTCATTAATTGAGTTTTCTAGGCATTTAATGTCCATCATTCAAATCCGAACTACAAATACATGCTCCAGTGCACCAAAATGGCTAGAAAAAACGTACATGTTTCCTTGGGGTGCATGTTTAGGTCCCATGGAATGAATGGGAACGAATTCAACCATCTCGCCGTCCTGGCATGGTCACAAACATTGCAAATCTCGGTTTTTAAATGTTTGTAAATCCAAAACTCACCAGGAAATCATGAAACTTGGCATGGTGTCACTACATGGTACATATAATTGTCCAATTTGGGCGAAGCTATATTACAAGCCTTTTACAAACCAGAGCCTGTCGCAACCCTCGTGGTTCCGGTAGGGAAACATGCCCCTCTTGTGGGCGAAACGATAATCGCTGCCTCTTCTCGCCTTGAACTTTGTTTGCTACAGGCAACATAGAATAACAAGAGTGTCGGGCCGAAATTTGAAACTGTTCAGGGTTTGTTTGTCCATTGTATATATATTACTAATTACTAAGTTTTCTATGCATTTAATGTTGTCCATAATTCAAATTTGAACTACAACCACATGCTCCAGTGAAGCAAAATGGGTGGGAAATCGTACATGTGTCATTGGGTGCATGTTTATGTCTCGTTTAAGGAATGAGAATGAATTACAAACTTGTCGTCGTCCTGAAACAATAAGAATCTCGGTTTTTAAATCCCAGTAAATGAAAAGGTCACCCAAAAAACATGAAACTTGGCATGGTTTCATGACATGGCACATATATGCCGTGGTAAAAAAATCGTCCAGTTTGAGAAGAGGCGCACACACTAGTAGCCAACGAAGTCCTTTTTGAAACAAAAAGCTAACATGTTAATATCGCAAACGATTGTATTATATTTACCGTGTCGAAATTTAACCATACTTGGTGGCGTGCGTGCAGCTGTTTGGTTAGACGGGACGAGCGCGAGAAGTCCGCCGTGCAGGCTCGACGGGACGCGTGCGAGCAGTCCGCCGCGCAGGCTCGACGGGACGCGTGCATCCTATCCACCTCGCAGGCTTGACGGGACACGTGCGAGCAGCAAGGCCGCCCATGCTCACCGGGAAGCGAGCTCTTTGACCTCCATGCACCCGCCGCCACCCGGCTCGCTCACAACTTCTCCATTAATGTGTTAATTAAAGCACCTAGACGGAGGGTGTTTTCTTGTGATCCCATGGTAGCATTTGCTTTGTTCGTGTTTTCAACTCATATTCCGCCCTAATTTAAATTGCCACATAGGGCAACGGATAAGATGACCACAGATAAAATGGCAACGGATAATACGACGACAAATTTACAATGGCGCAGATATTAATTGTCTTAGATATTCCAGATAATTTAAAATGCCACATGCGGCAAAGCCCGGAAGGCACGGGGGCAAGAGAAGAAGGAAATTGCAGACAATGATCTGGGTTGCTACTGTCTCTACTCGTCGATGGGTCACCGGGCGGTGAAATCCTCCAGCTCCTTCAATTCCTCACGACTTGGCTTGAATGTAGCCACGGATTCCTCCACCTCTTGCTCGTGCTCGATCTGGAGCTTCCTCAAGCCACCAATCAGTTCCTCGATGACCGCTTTTAGCATCATCTCCGAGGCACTGCTCTTCTCATGCAGCATCTTCCAGCCGGTGGCCTCCTCCTCCTTCTCGACGACCAACCTGAGGAGCTTCGCATTGTCACCCATGAGTTGCTCGACGAGGTCGGCCGCCTTGTCAACCGAGGCATCGCTGATCTTGAGCAGCTTCATCAAGCCGTCGACCAGCTCCTGCTGCGTAGTGACGCCAGCGAGAATGTCATCGTCGCCGGCGAAGGACTTCAGGAACGCCGGCTCGTCACGATGGCCGACGCCGCGATTGCGCTTGTGAGAGCCCTCGCGTTCCTGTGAGAGCTCGTTCGATGGCTCCGCGACGTGTCGGGACATCTCTGCTGCGGCTGCGGCTGCGCGGCGGGACCTCTCTAGTGCTTCCGCTGCCTTGGTCTTTGCTGCCTAGTTATATGTCCACCCTAAATTCCTCCTACCGGTCATGGCAGAACGACTTGACAGAAAAAAAACCAGTTTTGTGGGTGGTGAGGAGAGGAACTGTGAAGAAATTTCGAGTGGGTAGTTTTTATAGCCCGGTGCTAAGTGTGAACACTTATTAGTTTGATAGGTGTGAACAGATTTGCAATTACTTATTGCATTGTAATCAGCAATCTGACGAGAAACAAGGTCAAAATTTATTGATGGCAGAAGGTTGACCATGTGGTTGCTCGCCGTTGACGTGGCCGCGGCACGCTCCGCTCTGGCGTCCGTGCGCGCTCTGCTCGCCGTTGAGGCAAAGTTACAATGGCAACGGTTAATAATTCTTAATAATTGTCTTACATATTCAGGATAATTTAAAATGCCAAATGCGGCAAGGCCGAGAACACTCACGACCTACATATGCATACAATTATAATAAAATATAAGCTAAAAGGCTGAGTTGGCGGCCTTCCAAAAATGGTCTTCTCGGACTCCATGATCAGCATAGCACCCTTGCGGCCGTTCACTCCGAGTGTCCCGACCCGCCTCCGCCTACGGAGCTGCTGGCGCTGGGAGGCTCTTGGGGCTGCTGGCCCTCTTTCAGAAGAGCTTGACAGCGTGCAATTGCGCGCCTGACAACTCTGCGGAACCGCTACATTTCCATGTCTCTGGCCTGGTAGCAAATTCCGTCGATCACCTACATCCTCAAGATATCACGTTGGCAATGTTCTACTTCGTCGGGGACGTCAACTCCGCCAAGGATGCGCTCGAGCCTGGCCACCACATCATCGGGATCGAGGTTGACACGGCCGCCGCTGGCAATGATGAAGCCGCAGGCTGCCTTTGTCTTGACTGAATCGCAGAGGTCCTCTGCCCATTCCTTGCGGGGCATCAGGCTCTCGATGAGCAGTAGTGACGGCGGTTCTTCGGGTGGGTCGTCGATCATGCCGCCGAGCAGCTCTGGACCTTTTGCACGGTGGATGGCAAACTGCTCATCACACCTCCTCTGCAATATGTCGATTGTGCTCCCAAGGACTGTGACACCGATATCACTGCTGATGGGCCATGGTGCCTGCACCGGCCGATGAAGCTCTTGCTCCCCGACCTGCTCCGGCTCGTTCTCCTCACCGAAGATGTAACGTAGGTAGGCATCGACGTTGAAGCTTTGGTCGTTGCCTAACATGCTTGGAATAACTAATGGTAGATGGGTGAGGACTAGATCTTCACAGAGTGTGGCGGCGGTGCGTTGCCGCCTGGGTTATATGCAGCAAGCCATTAGCTGGTGGCGGGAAACCGATGAGGGAATAGGCGTGGATTTTATAATTCACCCATGTGGAGCGCGCGAAGCATTCGCTGGAGCGCGGGAAGACTAAGTGGAGCATACACACAACCCGAATATCGTATCCGGTGCCACGTGTTATTTGTCACACAAGTGTTAACATAAGGAAATGCATGTGTTAACTTACTAATCATCGCACATGAGTACCCGCAGACGCATCATGTGCAATACTCCTAGCCATCGCAAGCAACTAGTTTGCATTTTTCAAAGTTTTTTGTACACACAAAATCGCACACGAACTAACTGTATTAACCGTCTGTGTTGTAAATTCTTATCGCAAACAGTTCATCCGAGTCGGCTGTTTGCCACGTATCACACACATTTTGTTAAGTTAAACCGTTTCTGTTGCGTTCGCTAATCGAAAACAGTTTGTCCGAGTGAACCGTATGCCCTATATCACACACACCTTGATCTGGCTAACCGTTTATGTTGCAGTCCCTAATAGCAAACGGTTCATCGGAGCGAACTTTATGCCGTATATCGCACACACATTGATATGGCTGCTCGTTTCTATTGTTCTGCCTCATCGCAAACAGTTTGAACGGGTTAACCGTGTGATCTGCATCGCACACGCAACTAAAATCTGAACCGAGTTTGATGCATCCTCCATCGCAAACATTTTGCACCTTTTTTGACGTTTTTTACATCCCCGTTTGTGATTAATGCATCGCACACAATTTTGTGAAAGGGTCTCTGATCGTAGTGTCGCGTTAGTAGCATCCTGCAGTAGTGGGTGCAAGTTGTTTGATTGTTTGTGCAGTTATTGGGTGATTTGTGCGTTGTCTCCTACTGGATTGATACCTTGGTTCTCAAACTGAGGGAAATACTTATCTCTACTTTGCTGCATCACCCTTTGCTCTTCAAGGGAAAAACCAATGCAAGCTCAAGAAGTAGCAATTAGTCCCAAAAAATGATATAAAGTTGCTATAAAATGATTGTAAAACATCCAAGAATGATAATATAACAGCATGGAACAATAAAAAATTATAGATACATTGGAGACGTATCAACATACCCAAGCTTAATTCCTGCTCATCCTCGAGTAGGTAAATGATAAAAACAGAATTTTTATGTGGAATGCTGCCTAACATGTGTTGGAAATATGACATAGAGGCAATAATAAATAGGTTATTATTATATTTCCTTGTTCATGATAATCGTTTATTATCCATGCTAGAATTGTCTTGATAGGAAACTCAGATACATGTGTGGATACATAGACAACACCATGTCCCTAGTAAGCCTCTAGTTGACTAGCTCATTGATCAATAGATGGTTACGATTTCCTGACCATGGACATTGGATGTCGTTGATAACGGGATCACATCATTAGGAGAATGATGTGATGGACAAGACCCAATCCTAAGCCTAGCACAAGATCGTGTAGTTCGTTTGCTAAGAGCTTTTCTAATGTCAAGTATCATTTCCTTAGACCATGAGATTGTGCAACTCCCGGATACCGTAGGAATGCTTTGGGTGTACCAAACGTCACAATGTAACTGGGTGGCTATAAAGGTACACTACAGGTATCTCCGAAAGTGTCTGTTGGGTTGGCACGAATCGAGACTGGGATTTGTCACTCCGTGTAAACGGAGAGGTATCTCTGGGCCCACTCAGTAGGACATCATCATAATGTGCACAATGTGACCAAGGAGTTGATCACGGGATGATATGTTATGGAACGAGTAAAGAGACTTGCCGGTAACGAGATTGAACAAGGTATCGGGATATCGACGATCGAATCTCGGGCAAGTAACATATCGATAGACAAAGGGAATTGTATACGGGATTGATTGAATCCCCGACATTGTGGTTCATCCGATGAGATCATCGTGGAACATGTGGGAGCCAATATGGGTATCCAGATCCCGCTATTGGTTATTGACCAGAGAGTCGTCTCGGTCATGTGTGCATGTCTCCCGAACCCGTAGGGTCTACACACTTAAGGTTCGGTGACGCTAGGGTTATAGAGATATTAGTATGCGGTAACCCGAAAGTTGTTCGGAGTCCCGGATGAGATCCCGGACGTCACGAGGAGTTCCGGAATGGTCCGGAGGTAAAGATTTATATATGGGAAGTCTTATTTTGGTCGCCGGAAAAGTTTCGCACAATCGGTATTGTACCGGGAGTGCCGAAAGGGGTCCGGGGGTCCACCAGCCCCGGGGGGCCACATGGGCTGTAGGGGGTGCGCCTTGGCCTATATGGGCCAAGGGCACCAGCCCCAAGAGGCCCATGCGCCAAGAGATAGGGAAAAGGGAGAGTCCTAAAGGGGGAAGGCACCTCCAAGGTGCCTTGGGGGGGAAGGACTCCTCCCTGGCCGCACCCTTCCTTGGAGGAAGGGCCAAGGCTGCGCCCCCCCCTCTCCCTTGTCCCTATATATAGTGGGGGGGAGGGAGGGCAGCAATACACAAGCCCTGGCGCCTCCCTCTCCGTCCCGTGACACACCTCCCTCCTCCCGCTTGCGCTTGGCGAAGCCCTGCCGGGATACCGCTACTTCCACCACCACGCCGTTGTGCTGCTGGATCTCCATCAACCTCTCCTCCCCCCTTGCTGGATCAAGAAGGAGGAGACGTCGCTGCTCCGTACGTGTGTTGAACACGGAGGTGCCGTCCGTTCGGCGCTAAGATCATCGGTGATTTGGATCACGACGAGTACGACTCCATCAACCCCGTTCTCTTGAACGCTTCCGCTCGCGATCTACAAGGGTATGTAGATGCACTCCCCTTTCCCTCGTTGCTAGATTACTCCATAGATTGATCTTGGTGATGCGTAGAAAATTTTGAATTTCTGCTACGTCCCCCGACAGTGGCATCATGAGCTAGGTCTATGCGTAGTTTCTATGCACGAGTAGAACACAAAGTAGTTGTGGGCGTCGATGTTGTCAATTCTTCTTGCCGCTACTAGTCTTATCTTGTTTCGGCGGCATTGTGGGATGAAGCGGCCCGGACCGACCTTACACGTACGCTTACGTGAGACAGGTTCCACCGACTGACATGCACTAGATGCATAAGGTGGCTAGCGAGTGTCTGTCTCTCCCACTTTAGTCGGAACGGATTCGATGAATAGGGTCCTTATGAAGGGTAAATAGAAATTGGCATATCACGTTGTGGTCTTACGTAGGTAAGAAACGTTCTTGCTAGAAACCTATACAAGCCACGTAAAAAACTTGCAACAACAATTAGAGGACGTCTAACTTGTTTTTGCAGCATGTGCCTTGTGATGTGATATGGCCAGAAGATGTGATGAATTATATATGTGATGTATGAGATTGATCATATTCTTGTAATAGGAATCACGACTTGCATGTCGATGAGTATGACAACCGGCAGGAGCCATAGGAGTTGTCTTTATTTTTTGTATGACCTGCGTGTCATTGAATAACGCCATGTAAATTACTTTACTTTATTGCTAAGCGCGTTAGCCATAGATGTAGAAGTAATCGTTGGCGTGACAACTTCATGAAGACACAATGATGGAGATCATGATGATGGAGATCATGGTGTCATGCCGGTGACAAAGATGATCATGGTGCCCCGAAGATGGAGATCAAAGGAGCAAGATGATATTGGCCATATCATGTCACTATTTGATTGCATGTGATGTTTATCATGTTATGCATCTTATTTGCTTAGAACGACGGTAGCATAAATAAGATGATCCCTCACTAAAATTTCAAGAGACGTGTTCCCCCTAACTGTGCATCGTTGCGAAGGTTCGTTGTTTCGAAGCACCACGTGATGATCGGGTGTGATAGATTCTAACGTTCGAATACAACGGGTGTTGACGAGCCTAGCATGTACAGACATGGCCTCGGAACACATGCAAAACACTTAGGTTGACTTGACGAGCCTAGCATGTACAGACATGGCCTCGGAACACAAGAGACCGAAAGGTCGAACATGAGTCGTATAGTAGATACGATCAACATGGAGATGTTCACCGATGATGACTAGTCCGTCTCACGTGATGATCGGACACGGCCTAGTTTGACTCGGATCATGTATCACTTAGATGACTAGAGGGATGTCTATCTGAGTGGGAGTTCATTAAATAATCAGATGAACTTCATTATCATGAACATAGTCAAAAGGTCTTTGCAAATTATGTCATATGCTTTAGTTCTACTGTTTAAGATATGTTCCTAGAGAAAATTTAGTTGAAAGTTGGTAGTAGCAATTATGCGGACTGGGTCCGTAAACTGATGATTGTCCTCATTGCTGCATAGAAGGCTTATGTCCTTAATGCACCGCTCGGTGTGCTGAACCTCAGCGTCGTCTGTAGATGTTGCGAAACATCTGACATACACGTTTTGATGACTACGTGATAGTTTAGTGCGTACTGTTTAGATTTGTGGCACCAAAGACGTTTTTTGAAACGTCGCAGAACATATGAGATGTTCCAAAAACTAAAATTGGGATTTCAGACTAGTGCCCACGTCAAGAGGTATGAGACCTCTGACAAGTTTCTTAAGCCTGAAGACTAAGGGAGAAAAGCTCAATCATTGAGCATGTGCTCAGATTGTCTGAGTGCCACAATCGCTTGAATCGAGTGGGAGTTTATCTTCCAGATGAGATAGTGATGGTTCTCCATAGTCACTGCCACCAAGCTAGTAGAGCTTCGTGATGAACTATAACATATCAGGGATTGTTATGATGATCCTTGAGCTATTCGCGATGTTTGACACCGCGAAAGTAGAAATCAAGAAGGAGCATCAATTGTTGATGGTTAGTAAAACCACTAGTTTCTAGAAGGGCAAGGGCAAAAAGGGATACTTCATGAAACAGCAAATCGTTTGCTGCTCTCGTGAAGAATCCCAAGGTTGAACCCAAACCCGAGACTAAGTGCTTCTGTAATGAGAGGAATGGTCACTGAAGCAGTACTACCCTAGATACATGGTAGATGAGAAGGCTGGCAAGGTCGACAGAAGTATATTGGATATACATTATATGAATGTGTACTTTACTAGTACTCTTAGCAGCACCAGGGTATTAGATACCGGTTCGGTTGCTAAGTGTTAGTAACTCGAAATAAAAGCTGCAGAATAAACGGAGACTAGCTAAAGGTGAGATGACGATATGTGTTGGAAGTGTTTCCAAGGTTGATGTGATCAAGCATCGCATGCTCCCTCTACCATCGAGATTTGGTGTTTGCGTTGAGCATGATTGGATTATGTTTATCGCAATACGGTTATTCATTTAAGGAGAATAATGGTTACTCTGTTTATTTGAATAATACCTTCAATGGTCTTGCACCTAAAATGAATCTCGATCGTAGTGATACACATGTTCGTGCCAAAAGATATAAAATAGTAATGATAGCTCCACATACTTGTGGCACTGCCATTTGAGTCATATTGGTATAGAATGCATGAAGAAGCTCCATGTAGATGGATCTTTGGACTCACTCGTTTTTGAAAGGATTGAGACATGCGAATCATGTCTATTGGTATATATGCATGAAGAAACTCCATGCAGATGGATCGTTTGGACTCACTTGATTTTGAATCACTTGAGACATGCAAATCATGCCACATGGGCAAGATGACTGAAAGGCCTCGTTTTCGGTAAGATGGAACAAGAGAGCAACTTGTTGGAAGTAATACATTTGATGTGTGCAGACCAATGAGTGCTGAGGCACGCAGTGGATATCGATATGTTCTTACTTCACAGATGATTTGAGTAGATGCTGAGAATATTTACTTGATGAAACACAAGTCTGAATTATTGAAAGGTTCAAGTAATTTCAGAGTGAAGTTGAAGATCGTCGTGACAAGAGGATAAAGTGTCTGTGATATGATCATAGAGATGAGTATCTGAGTTACGAGTGTTGCACACAATTAAGACATTGTGGAAAGTGTTTCACAATTAATACCGCCTGGAACACCATAGTGTGATGGTTTGTCCGAACATCATAACTGCACCCTATTGGATATGGTGCATACCATGATGTCTCTTATCGAATTACCACTATCGTTTATGGGTTAAGCATTAGAGACAACCGCATTCACTTTAAATAGGGCACCACACAATTCCGTTAAGACGACACCGTTTAGAGAAACCTAAGTTGTCGTTTCTTAAAAGTTTGGGGCTGCGATGCTTATGTGAAAAAGTTTCAGGCCGATAAGCTCGAACCCAAAGCGGATAAATGCGTCTTCATAGAATACCCAAAAACAGTTGGGTATACCTCCTATTTCAGATCTGGAAGCAAAAGTAATTGCTTCTAGAAACGAGTCCTTTCTCGAGGAAAAGTTTCTCTCGAAAGAATTGAGTGGGAGGATGGTGGAGACTTGATAAGGTTATTGAACCAACACTTCAACTAGTGTGTAGCAGGGCACAGGAAGTTGTTCCTGTGGCACCTACACCAATTGAAGTGGAAGCTCATGATAGTGATCATGAAACTTCGGATCAAGTCACTACCAAACCTCGTAGGACGACGAGGATGCGTGCTACTTCAGAGTGGCACGTGATCCTGTCTTGGAAGTCATGTTGCTAGACAACAATGAACCTACGAGCTATGGAGAAGCGATGGTGGGCCCATATTCCAACAAATGGTTAGAAGCCATGAAATCCGAGATAGGATCCATGTATCAGAACAAAGCATGGACTTTGGTGAACTTGCCCGATGATCGGCAAGCCATTGAGATAAATGGATCTTTAAGAAGATGACGGACATGGACGGTAATGTTACCGTCTATGAAGCTCGACTTGTGGCAAAGAGTATTTTCACAAGTTCAAGGATTTGACTACGATGAGATTTTCTCATCCGTAGCGATGCTTAAGTCCGTCGGAATCATGTTAGCATTAGCTGCATTTATGAAATCTAGTAGATGGATGTCAAAACAAGTTTCCTTACCAGTTTTCGTAAGGAAAGGTTGTATGTGATACAATCAGAAAGGTTTTGTCGATCCTAAGGATGCTAAAAGGTATGCTAGCTCTAGCGATCCTTCCATGGACTAGAGCAAGCATCTCGGAGTCAGAATATACACTTTGATGGAGTGATCAAAGTTTTTGGGTTTATACAAAGTTTGTTAGAAACTTATATTTACAATAAAGTGACTGGGAGCGCTACAACATTTCTGATAAGTATATGTGAATGACATATTGTTGATCCGAAATGATGTAAAATTTCTAGAAAGCATAAAGGGTTGTCTGAAAGGAGTTTTTCAAAGGAAGACCTGGATAAAGCTGCTTACATATTGGGCATCAAGATCTATAGAGATAGATCAAAACGCCCGATGATACTTTCAAAGAACGCACACCTTGACATGATTTTGAAAGAGTTCAAAATAGATCAGCAAAGAAGGAGTTCTTGGCTGTGTTACAAGGTGTGAGTATTGAGTAAGACTCAAGACCTGACCACAGCAGAAGAAAGAGAAAGGACGAAGGTCGTCCCCTATGCTTCAGACGAAGGCTCTACAGTATGCTATGCTGTGTACCGCACATGAAGTGTGCCTTGCCATGAGTTGGTCAAGGGGTACAACAGTGATCCGGGAATGGATCACATGACAGCGGTCGAACTTATCCTTAGTATCTAGTGGACTAAGGAATTTTCTCGATTATGGAGGTGAAAAGGAGTTCGTCGTAAAGGGTTACGTCGATGCGAACTTTGACACTAATCCGGATGACTCTGAGTAGTAAACCGGATTCGTATAGTAGAGCAATTATTTGAAATGGCTCCAAGTAGTGTGTGGTAGCATCCACAAGATGACATAGATATTCTTAAAGCACACACGGATCTGAAAGGTTCAGACCCGTTGACTAATAACCTCTCTCACAAGCATAACATGATCAAACCAGAACTCATTGAGTGTTAATCACATGGTGATGTGAACTAGATTGTTGACTCTAGTAAACTCTTTGGGTATTGGTCACATGGTGATGTGACCTATGAGTGTTAATCACATGGTGATGTGAACTAGATTATTGACTCTAGTGCAAGTGGGAGACTGTTGGAAATATGCCCTAGAGGCAATAATAAATAGCTTATTATTATATTTCCTTGTTCATGATAATCGTTTATTATCCATGCTAGAATTGTATTGATAGGAAAGTCAGATACATGTGTGGATACATAGACAACACCATGTCCCTAGTAAGCCTCTAGTTGACTAGCTCGTTGATCAATAGATTGTTACGGTTTCCTGACCATGGACATTGGATGTCGTTGATAACGGGATCACATCATTAGGAGAATGATGTGATGGACAAGACCCAATCCTAAGCCTAGCACAAGATCGTGTAGTTCGTTTGCTAAGAGTTTTTCTAATGTCAAGTATCATTTCCTTAGACCATGAGATTGTGCAACTCCCGGATACCATAGGAATGCTTTGGGTGTACCAAACGTCACAACGTAACTGGGTGGCTATAAAGGTACACTACAGGTATCTCCGAAAGTGTCTGTTGGGTTGGCACGAATCGAGACTGGGATTTGTCACTCCGTGTAAACGGAGAGGTATCTCTGGGCCCACTCGGTAGGACATCATCATAATGTGCACAATGTGACCAAGGAGTTGATCACGGGATGATGTGTTACGGAACGAGTAAAGAGACTTGCCGGTAACGAGATTGAACAAGGTATTGGGATACCGACGATCGAATCTCGGGCAAGTAACATATCGATAGACAAAGGGAATTGTATACGAGATTGATTGAATCCCCGACATTGTGGTTCATCCGATGAGATCATCGTGGAACATGTGGGAGCCAATATGGGTATCCAGATCCCGCTATTGGTTATTGACCAGAGAGTCGTCTCGGTCATGTGTGCATGTCTCCCGAACCCGTAGGGTCTACACACTTAAGGTTCGGTGACGCTAGGGTTATAGAGATATTAGTATGCGGTAACCCGAAAGTTGTTCGGAGTCCCGGATGAGATCCCGGACGTCACGAGGAGTTCCGGAATGGTCCGGAGGTAAAGATTTATATATGGGAAGTCTTATTTTGGTCGCCGGAAAAGTTTCGCACAATCGGTATTGTACCGGGAGTGCCGAAAGGGGTCCGGGGGTCCACCAAGGGGGTCCACCAGCCCCGGGGGGCCACATGGGCTGTAGGGGGTGCGCCTTGGCCTATATGGGCCAAGGGCACCAGCCCCAAGAGGCCCATGCGCCAAGAGATAGGGAAAAGGGAGAGTCCTAAAGGGGGAAGGCACCTCCAAGGTGCCTTGGGGGGGAAGGACTCCTCCCTGGCCGCACCCTTCCTTGGAACCTACAACGCCACATTACCTGAAGAGGAGAGCTGGAAGATTCAAGTTATCATTCCAGGAAGGACGTTTGTGCCAATTACGGAACCCATGAGATTGGTTTTCGAAGCGCCAACTTGGAGTTTAGGGAAGAGCATGGCCGCACACATCGCCATGGGACGCATCGGAGAAGTCTACCACCAGGAGCTTAAGGATACAATTTATCAGATTTGTGGACGTCGAGACGCGCAATGGGAGATGATCAAGACCAAGAAGGATGGATCAATTGCAGCTTTCATCCAGGAGCAGAACCAACATATTCGACGCCAGGAGAATCAAATGTGCACGGACAAGGAAGAATTGAAGAAGGCATTCACGAAGATCAAGGAACTCCAAGAAGAACTCAAGACTACACGCGAAGATTACTTGGAGGAAATCAACGCGCTAGTAGGGAAGATTGACGACCTGGAGAAGAAGATTGGAGCATTCGTGGGAAATCCAGTGCCAAAAGCAGAAGTCGACGAATGCACTTGTCCGGAAAACTACATCATCATCGACGACACCGACTCGGAACCAAGTGAAGACGAATGGATTGATGAAGCTGGAGCAGACATCATGGAGTCTTCAACGGATCAGAATTTCTAGTAGACCACCATATCAGTAGTAGTTTTCCCCCATTCAATAGTATAGTTCAAGCACTTTGTAACGCTAGTTAGATCGATTGTTTTGCCTTGTTTGGATTGATTGAGTGATATTGATTGAATTTGTCTCATGAGCATATGGCTAGTGTTTTCTCTCTAGACCTCATTCTGTTCTTAATTCTCATCTTTTCTAAACCTATCAGATGCCTCCGAGACGCGACACCGGATTTGTTTTCCCGCCAGAGATCACCCAGTTGATTCAACAACAGAATGCCCTGATGCAAGTGTTAGTTCAGAACCAAGGCAACAACAACAACAACAACAACCCACCGCCACCACCACCTGTTGATCACTTAGCCCGTTTCTTAAGGCTAAACCTGCCGGTGTTTTCCAGTAGCATCGAGCCGATTGTTGCAGATGATTGGCTCCGCAAAGTTGGAAGGGAGTTGACCACTGCAGGATGCACAGATGCGGAAAGAGTGCGTTTTGCCGCACATCAGCTTGATGGACCCGCAGCATCATGGTGGGAGAATTATACAGCCACGCACCCTATTGACACTGTCACATGGGACCAGTTTCAGCAAGCTTTCCGTACAGCTCATGTTTCAGCAGGAGCTATGGCTATAAAGAACCGTGAGTTTCGCAACCTACGCCAAGGAGGACGCACCGTAGGCCAGTATGTGGAGGAATTCAGTAAGTTAGCACGCTATGCACCAGATGACGTTGCTACAGATGCTGCCAAGCAGGAGAAATTTTTGGAAGGACTGAATGATGAACTGAGCATGCAGTTGATGGTAGCAACTTTCAACAACTACCAGGAGCTGGTAGATAGAGCTCTCATGATTGAAGGGAAGCAACAACAGATTGAAAACCGTAAGAGGAAGTATGGACAAGGGAAGTATAACTCAGGAGCTCAGCAGAAGCCTCGATTTGCCCCGAAGCCGGGAGGACAGTTTCAGCATACCCATGGAGGAGGTAGGTCGCACCACCATAATGGCTCCAAGAATGGTAATGGGAATGTAGGAGGAAACGGACAGAACCGCACCAACCCATCTACCCCAGCCAAGAGGGACCTGAGTCAAGTCACTTGCTTTAAGTGCCAGAAGAATGGACATTATGCAAATGAATGTCCTGAAGCCCAAAATGGAAATGGCAATGGAAGCTCTGGGAAGAAGCCGAACCCGTCCAACAAAGGACATGTGAACCACGTGAGCGTGGAGGAGGTTGAAGCTCAGCCTGATGCAATAATAGGTAAGTTTTTGGTTAAGTCATTTACTACAACTGTTCTTTTCGATACTAGCGCATCGCATTCATACATATCAAGGGGATTCGTGAATAAGTTTAAGATGTCCACCAAAGTTCTCAGAAACCCTATGTTAGTAACCTCGCCAGGAGCAGAGTACATGGCCACCCAAGGATGTTTTCAGATACCGTTGGCCATTGGTAGGCATGTTTTCCCCTCAGACCTCATTGTTTTGGAATCGCAAGGTTTGGATGTGATTTTGGGAATGGATTGGCTATCGTTGTATGGAGGAAACATCGATTGTGCCAGCAAGACGATTTTGGTTACCACCCCAGAAGGAAAAAGGATCCAGTATGTATCCCGGCATATGCCGAAGAGGACTCAAGTAAATTCCTTATCAGGAGTTGTACAGGACGAAGTACCGGTGGTGAAGGATTATCCGGATGTATTTCCAGAAGAGTTGCCAGGCATGCCACCAGATAGAGACATTGAGTTTTTGATTGAACTTTTGCCAGGCACAGGGCCAACATCTAAGAGACCGTACAGGATGCCCGCAAAGGATTTGGAGGAAATTAAGAAGCAGATCAAGGAGTTACTGGATAAAGGCTATATTCGCCCAAGTTCGTCACCTTGGGGATCACCAGTACTTCTAGTGGAGAAGAAAGATGGATCGCTAAGGATGGTTGTTGATTACCGAGGATTGAATGAAGTGACCATCAAAAACAAGTACCCACTGCCAATGATCAATGATTTGTTTGACCGCCTGCAAGGAGCTAAAGTATTCTCCAAGATCGATCTACGATCAGGATACCATCAGTTAAAGATTCGAGAGCAGGATATACCTAAGACGGCATTTACCACCAGATATGGATTGTATGAGTATACCGTTATGTCATTTGGACTGACTAACGCACCGTCTTATTTCATGAACCTGATGAACAAAGTGTTTATGGAGTTTTTGGATAAGTTCGTCGTGGTGTTCATCGATGATATTTTAATCTTTTCCAAGGATGAAGAAGAGCATGAGGAGCATTTACGATTGGTACTTGAGAAGCTCAGAGAACATCAGTTATATGCCAAGTTTAGCAAATGTTAGTTTTGGCTGAAGGAAGTTGGATTCCTTGGACATGTTATTTCTGGAGAAGGAATAGCAGTAGACCCTGCCAAGGTTGACACAGTGACAAGTTGGGAATCACCCGCGACAGTTGGAGAAATCCGGAGTTTTCTTGGACTTGCAGGATACTACCGGAGATTCATCGAGAATTTCTCAAGGATTGCTAAGCCCATGACTGAGCTATTGAAGAAGGACACCAAATTCAATTGGACTGAGGAATGTGAAGCTAGTTTCCAAGAGTTGAAGAAACGATTGGTTACATCACCAGTGTTGATTCTGCCAGATCAACGCAAGGACTATGAAGTTTATTGCGACGCTTCTTGTCGAGGACTTGGAGCAGTGCTTATGCAGGAAGGAAGAGTTGTGTCGTATGCTTCACGACAACTTAAACCTCATGAGAAGAATTATGCTACGCATGATTTGGAATTAGCAGCCGTGGTGCATGCATTGAAGACATGGAGACATTTTCTCATCGGAAACCATTGTGAGGTGTACACGGATCACAAGAGTTTGAAGTACATTTTCACGCAGAAGGAGTTAAATCTCAGACAGAGGAGATCGTTGGAGCTCATCAAGGATTATGATATGAGATTGCATTATCACCCCGGAAAGGCTAATGTAGTAGCAGACGCGTTGAGCCGCAAGAGTCATGTCAACACCCTCATGACAGGAGAGTTACCTCAGGAGTTAGCCGAGGACCTTCGCGAGCTATGTTTGGAGATAGTCCCAAGAGGCTATTTAGCGACATTGGAGATTCAGTCTACCTTGATGGAAAGGATCAGAGAAGCTCAGAAGACAGACAAGGAGATTGAAGAGATAAAGGAGAAGATGAGCAAAGGAAAAGCCAAGGGATTTCGTGAGGATGAGCACGATACCTTATGGTTCGAGGACCGTGTATATGTGCCAAATGATCCGGAGATCAGGAAGTTGATTTTGCAGGAAGCCCATGATTCACTGTACTCGATTCACCCAGAAAATACCAAGATGTATTTGGATTTGAAGAATACTTTCTGGTGGACCGGAATGAAGAAGGATATTGCGGAGTATGTAGCAGTTTGTGATGTATGTCAGAGAGTGAAGGCAGAGCATCAGAAGCCAGCAGGATTGCTACAACCATTGCCGATACCCGAATGGAAGTGGGATAAAATAGGCATGGATTTTATCACGGGATTACCCAGGACTCGTTCAGGCTATGACTCGATATGGGTTGTAGTCGACCGTTTGACGAAAGTGGCTCATTTCATTCCAGTGAAGACCACATACACCAGTGCTAAGTTGGCAAAGATATACATGACCAGGATCGTATGTTTGCATGGCGTTCCGAGGACCATTGTATCAGACAGAGGAACCCAATTTATCTCGAAATTTTGGAAGCAGTTACATGAAACGTTGGGAACCAGGCTGGAATTTAGTACAGCATTTCACCCACAGACAGATGGACAGACCAAGAGAGTCAACCAGATTTTGGAGGACATGTTGAGAGCATGTGCACTAGATTATGGATCTAGTTGGGACGACAATTTGCCATATGCGGAGTTTTTGTATAACAACCGCTATCAGACCAGTTTGAAGATGGCCCCTTTCGAAGCTTTGTACGGAAGGAGGTGTAGAACACCGTTGTTATGGGACAAAGTTGGAGATCGTCAGTTGTTTGGACCAGATTTGATTAAGGAGTTTGAACAGAAAGTGAGGTTGATTCGCGATAGGCTCAAGGTAGCCCAGTCCAGGCAGAAGAGTTATGCCGATTCTAAACGAAAGGAGACAGTTCGCGAAGTCGGAGACAGAGTATATCTTCGAGTATCACCACTTCGAGGAGTGAAGCGCTTTGGAGTTAAAGGAAAGTTAGCGCCCCGTTTTATCGGACCATACAGAGTGTTGGAACGTATGGGAGAAGTTGCATACAAGTTGGAATTGCCCGAAGGATTGTCTGGAGTTCATGATGTATTTCACGTTTCGCAGTTGAAGAAGTGCCATGCAGAAATGGCTGAGATACCACTGAGAGATACTGTGCCACTGGAAGCGATTCAGTTGGAAAGTGATTTGACTTATGAGGAGAAACCAGTAAAGATTCTCGAGTATGCCAGCCGAGTTACCCGCAGCAAGGTTATCAAGTTTTGCAAAGTTCAGTGGAGTCACCACACAGAAGATGAAGCCACCTGGGAGCGAGAGGAAGATCTACGGAAAAACCACTCCCACCTGTTTTCTAGCCAACCCGAATCTCGAGGGCGAGATTCATCTTAAGGGGGGTAGGTTTGTAACATCCCAAATTTTCAATTTGGAATGTTATACATAGATCATCCTTGCATATCATGCTTTTTTGCATTTTGATAAATCCTCGATAAATCCTAAGCAACTCAAGGACCCTCGGAGAGAGTTGGGGATTTTCTCGAATTTTCAAATTTGATTTTTAAACGAGGAGTGTGGTTTTAATTCTTTTTCTCTCCGGAAAAATATTTCATTTTAAATAAAAGAGAGGAGAAAATATGAATTCTCCAAAACAATTGAAATACTGGAGGAAAAATGTTAAAATCATTGTTTGGAATTTATTTGGATTTTATTTGCAATTTTTATTGCATTAAAAATATTGCATGTTTTCAAAATATTTATTTTGATTTAAAAAAATGTTCACCCTATTCTAGATTTTCTAAATAACGGGGAAAATTGATTTCATATTTTTATGATTTGTATTTATTTTTCTACCTATTTTTTCCGCGGAACTTTAAAAAAAAACGCCCGCGCGCCGACTGGGCCAAAGGCCCAGCTGACGGCCCGCCCGCGCCCTCTCCTCTTCCCGCACGGGAGCGCCGCCGCCGCCTTGCCGAGTCCGGCCGCCGCACGCCTCCCCTCGCCGCCCCCTTCCCCAAGCCACCTTCGGACCCCCCCCTTTATATACCCCCCTCGCCTCTCTCCTCACCTCGAGCCGCCGCCGCCGCCCCCATCTCGCCGAGCGCCGCCGCCCGCACTTGCCCGCCACCGCCGCCGGGAGCCGCCGCCCCTCGTCGCCGGAGTCGCCCCCCAGAGCCCCGCACCCCGCCGCCAAGCCCCGCCGCCGGAGCCCCTCGCCGGAGCCCGCCCGTCGAGGTACTGCCGCCGCCGTTTCCGTCGTTGCGGGTTTTTTTTAAACCCTTCGTTTAAAAAAACCCTAGATCGGTTTTTTTCGGTTTTATTATTTTGCAAGCGTTGACCGAACCGTTCGTTCTAACGAACGCGTTTGTCGGTTTTTCTCTGTTAACGAACGTCCGTTATTTAACCGTTCGTCCGTTTTTCTTTTTCGTCGGATTTTCTCGTTATTTTCTCAGATTCGATTTCCGATCGAATCTTCGATTCTGTTTAACTTCTCGCTCGTTTATCGGAATCAGGCGATTCAAGCGCCTAGAGTTTCGTCTCGAAATTCTCTTTTCGTTTAACCTACTCAAACAAGTTTTTGCTACAGTAAAACTTGACCTAGATCCAGATTAGCAAACGAAGTTTCTTTCTTTCGTCGTTTGACTTTCGTTGCTTCTTTCGAGTTGATTCTTTTTGCAAACCGGAGTTCTTAAGTTGAACTTTCTGGTTGGATCTTTCATTCGAGTTTTACCTGTGCATTAGATGAGTACTGATTGTATGCTTGTTTGTTTGCGATAGAGTACCCGGAGTGTGCCGCTTGTTACTTCGAATCGCTAGGTTTTGCGGATCATCAGCAAGGCAAGTAACACTTTGATCATATCCCGTTCATACCCAGTTTTATTGCATTAGATCTTTTCCTCAAACAATTGCCTGATTAGGATCTAATTAAATTGTGGGTATTGGGAAGTAGTTGAGGTAGAACCTATTACCTGTTTTCTATTCAAACCCTTGGGAGTTACTTCTACGTTGCTTTTACTATTGCCATGCTATGCTCGTAGACGTGGATTGGGTTTGAGTGAAATTCATGACAGATGTGAGATTGTTAATTAATGGTTTACTTAAGGTGGCAACTTAAACTCACATCTGGGTGGATTGAGGTACCTGGGTATTCCAGGATTGCCTGTTTTTCTTTTGGACCGCCACCCAGGTTCAAAGGGATCATGAGATTATTCATGCTACAAACTTCCGTGTGCAGTCGCAAGCTATTATGGGCTCTAGCATAGTTGACTAAGTTGTGTGAACTCTTACAGTGGTAGACTAGCAGATGTAGGGGAAAGTAGGTGTAACTGTCTACCCATATGTAAGGTGCAAACACTTCTGAAAGACTGTGTCTTGGTCATCCGTTACTCAAACACCATGTAGTGCGAGTAATCCAACGGAGGAGATCAAGTCTTGTGGGGAAAAGTGCACAAACCTCTGCAGAGTGTATAAACTAATCATGGTTAGCCGTGTCCCCGGTTATGGACAACTTGAGTATCTAGTACTTGGATTATCATGTGAATCTCAACACTATGTTATTTCTAATTAGTTTTGTTGGGTTATTGATGACTTTTTAATTGGGATTGAGATGCTGTCAACCATCTCAATGTTTCACAACCACCATGATAGTTAAATAAAATTTATTCCTTTGAAGTAGGATAAAATTGGCTTTTCGCAAAACTGTAACCATAGAGCTTTCCACCAGCCATATATGCATGTAGTATAGCATTGCTATTATTCATTAATCTCTGTGTGTTACATTGCCAGCATATTCTATGTGCTGACCCATTTTCGGGCTGCAACGTTTCATGTTGCAGACTTTTCAGACGACGAGTAAGATGCCCTAGGTCGTGGTCTTATACTCAGTGATGCCGCTGGAGTTGATGGACTCACTTATCTTCCAAGTCTTCCGCTGTTATCGTTATTAGATGGCCTTAAGCCATGCTTATCATACTTAATCTCTTTGGAGATATTCGATGTAATAAGTGTGTGATTGCTACTCTGTTATAAATCCTCCATTTGTACTGTGCGTGTCAGCATTACTGATCCAGGGATGACACTGGTGCACAGCAGCACAGGCCATTTGAGGTCTGGTCGCTACACAACTTCATGAAGAAACAATGATGGAGATCATGGTGTCATGCCGGTGACAAAGATGATCATGGTGCCCCGAAGATGGAGATCAAAGGAGCAAGATGATATTGGCCATATCATGTCACTATTTGATTGCATGTGATGTTTATCATGTTATGCATCTTATTTGCTTAGAACGATGGTAGCATAAATAAGATTATCCCTCACTAAAATTTCAAGAGACGTGTTCCCCATAACTGTGCACCGTTGCGAAGGTTCGTTGTTTCGAAGCACCACGTGATGATCGGGTGTGATAGATTCTAACGTTCGAATACAACGGGTGTTGACGAGCCTAGCATGTACAGACATGGCCTCGGAACACATGCAAAACACTTAGGTTGACTTGACGAGCCTAGTATGTACAGACATGGCCTCGGAACACAAGAGACCGAAAGGTCGAACATGAGTCGTATAGTAGATACGATCAACATGGAGATGTTCACCGATGATGACTAGTCCGTCTCACGTGATGATCGGACACGGCCTAGTTTGACTCGGATCATGTATCACTTAGATGACTAGAGGGATGTCTATCTGAGTGGGAGTTCATTAAATAATCAGATGAACTTCATTATCATGAACATAGTCAAAAGGTCTTTGCAAATTATGTCATATGCTTTAGTTCTACTATTTAAGATATGTTCCTAGAGAAAATTTAGTTGAAAGTTGGTAGTAGCAATTATGCGGACTGGGTCCGTAAACTGAGGATTGTCCTCATTGCTGCACAGAAGGCTTATGTCCTTAATGCACCGCTCGGTGTGCTGAACCTCAGCGTCGTCTGTAGATGTTGCGAAACATCTGACATACACGTTTTGATGACTACGTGATAGTTCAGTGCGTACGTTTTAGATTTGTGGCACCAAAGACGTTTTTTGAAACGTCGCAGAACATATGAGATGTTCCAAAGACTGAAATTGGGATTTCAGACTAGTGCCCACGTCAAGAGGTATGAGACCTCTGACAAGTTTCTTAAGCCTGAAGACTAAGGGAGAAAAGCTCAATCGTTGAGCATGTGCTCAGATTGTCTGAGTGCCACAATCGCTTGAATCGAGTGGGAGTTTATCTTCCAGATGAGATAGTGATGGTTCTCCATAGTCACTGCCACCAAGCTAGTAGAGCTTCGTGATGAACTATAACATATCAGGGATAGTTATGATGATCCTTGAGCTATTCGCGATGTTTGACACCGCGGAAGTAGAAATCAAGAAGGAGCATCAATTGTTGATGGTTAGTAAAACCACTAGTTTCTAGAAGGGCAAGGGCAAAAAGGGATACTTCATGAAACAGCAAATCGTTTGCTGCTCTAGTGCAGAATCCCAAGGTTGAACCCAAACCCGAGACTAAGTGCTTCTGTAATGAGAGGAACGGTCACTGAAGCAGTACTACCCTAGATACATGGTAGATGAGAAGGCAGGCAAGGTCGACAGAAGTATATTGGATATACATTATATGAATGTGTACTTTACTAGTACTCTTAGCAGCACCAGGGTATTAGATACCGGTTCAGTTGCTAAGTGTTAGTAACTCGAAATAAAAGCTGCGGAATAAACGGAGACTAGCTAAAGGTGAGATGACGATATGTGTTGGAAGTGTTTCCAAGGTTGATGTGATCAAGCATCGCATGCTCCCTCAACCATCGAGATTTGGTGTTTGCGTTGAGCATGATTGGATTATGTTAATTGCAATACGGTTATTCATTTAAGGAGAATAATGGTTACTCTGTTTATTTGAATAATACCTTCAATGGTCTTGCACCTAAAATGAATCTCGATCGTAGTGATACACATGTTCGTGCCAAAAGATATAAAATAGTAATGATAGCTCCACATACTTGTGGCACTGCCATTTGAGTCATATTGGTATAGAACGCATGAAGAAGCTCCATGTAGATGGATCTTTGGACTCACTCGTTTTTGAAAGGATTGAGACATGCGAATCATGTCTATTGGTATATATGCATGAAGAAACTCCATGCAGATGGATCGTTTGGACTCACTTGATTTTGAATCACTTGAGACATGCAAATCATGCCACATGGGCAAGATGACTGAAAGGCCTCGTTTTCAGTAAGATGGAACAAGAGAGCAACTTGTTGGAAGTAATACATTTGATGTGTGCAGACCAATGAGTGCTGAGGCACGCAGTGGATATCGATATGTTCTTACTTCACAGATGATTTGAGTAGATGCTGAGAATATTTACTTGATGAAACACAAGTCTGAATTATTGAAAGGTTCAAGTAATTTCAGAGTGAAGTTGAAGATCATCGTGACAAGAGGATAAAGAGTATGTGAGTTACGAGTTTGGCACACAATTAAGACATTGTGGAAAGTGTTTCACAATTAATACCGCCTGGAACACCATAGTGTGATGGTGTGTCCGAACATCATAACTGCACCCTATTGGATATGGTGCATACCATGATGTCTCTTATCGAATTACCACTATCGTTTATGGGTTAAGCATTAGAGACAACCGCATTCACTTTAAATAGGCCACCACGCAATTCCGTTAAGACGACACCGTTTAGAGAAACCTAAGTTGTCGTTTCTTAAAAGTTTGGAGCTGCGATGCTTATGTGAAAAAGTTTCAGGCTGATAAGCTCGAACCCAAAGCGGATAAATGCGTCTTCATAGAATACCCAAAAATAGTTGGGTATACCTCCTATTTCAGATCTGGAAGCAAAGGTAATTGCTTCTAGAAACAGTTCCTTTCTCGAGGAAAAGTTTCTCTCGAAAGAATTGAGTGGGAGGATGGTGGAGACTTGATAAGGTTATTGAACCAACACTTCAACTAGTGTGTAGAAGGGCACAGGAAGTTGTTCCTGTGGCACCTACACCAATTGAAGTGGAAGCTCATGATAGTGATCATGAAACTTCGGATCAATTCACTACCAAACCTCGTAGGACGACGAGGATGCGTGCTACTTCAGAGTGGCACGTGATCCTGTCTTGGAAGTCATGTTGCTAGACAACAATGAACCTACGAGCTATGGAGAAGCAATGATGGGCCCATATTCCGACAAATGGTTAGAAGCCATGAAATCCGAGATAGGATCCATGTATCAGAACAAAGCATGGACTTTGGTGAACTTGCCCGATGATCGGCAAGCCATTGAGATAAATGGATCTTTAAGAAGATGACGGACATGGACGGTAATGTTACCGTCTATGAAGCTCGACTTGTGGCAAAGAGTATTTTCACAAGTTCAAGGAGTTGACTACGATGAGATTTTCTCATCCGTAGCGATGCTTAAGTCCGTCGGAATCATGTTAGCATTAGCTGCATTTATGAAATCTGGCAGATGGATGTCAAAACAAGTTTCCTTACCAGTTTTCGTAAGGAAAGGTTGTATGTGATACAATCAGAAAGGTTTTGTCGATCCTAAGGATGCTAAAAGGTATGCTAGCTCCAGCGATCCTTCCATGGACTAGAGCAAGCATCTCGGAGTCGGAATATACGCTTTGATGGAGTGATCAAAGTTTTTGGGTTTATACAAAGTTTGTTAGAAACTTGTATTTACAATAAAGTGACTGGGAGCGCTACAACATTTCTGATAAGTATATGTGAATGACATATTGTTGATCTGAAATGATGTAAAATTTCTGGAAAGCATAAAGGATTGTTTGAAAGGAGTTTTTCAAAGGAAGACCTGGATAAAGCTACTTACATATTGGGCATCAAGATCTATAGAGATAGATCAAAACGCCCGATGATACTTTCAAAGAACGCACACCTTGACATGATTTTGAAAGAGTTCAAAATAGATCAGCAAAGAAGGAGTTCTTGGCTGTGTTACAAGGTGTGAGTATTGAGTAAGACTCAAGACCTGACCACAGCAGAAGAAAGAGAAAGGACGAAGGTCGTACCCTATGCTTCAGACGTAGGCTCTACAGTATGCTATGCTGTGTACCGCACATGAAGTGTGCCTTGCCATGAGTTGGTCAAGGGGTACAATAGTGATCTGGGAATGGATCTTAGTATCTAGTGGACTAAGGAATTTTCTCGATTATGGAGGTGAAAAGGAGTTCGTCGTAAAGGGTTACGTCGATGCGAACTTTGACACTAATCCGGATGACTCTGAGTAGTAAACCGGATTCGTATAGTAGAGCAATTATTTGAAATGGATCCAAGTAGCGTGTGGTAGCATCCACAAGATGACATAGATATTCGTAAAGCACACACGGATCTGAAAGGTTCAGACCCGTTGACTAATAACCTCTCTCACAAGCATAACATGATCAAACCAGAACTCATTGAGTGTTAATCACATGGTGATGTGAACTAGATTGTTGACTCTAGTAAACTCTTTGGGTATTCGTCACATGGTGATGTGACCTATGAGTGTTAATCACATGGTGATGTCAACTAGATTATTGACTCTAGTGCAAGTGGGAGACTGTTGGAAATATGCCCTAGAGGCAATAATAAATAGGTTATTATTATATTTCCGTGTTCATGATAATCGTTTATTATCCATGCTAGAATTGTATTGATAGGAAACTCAGATACATGTGTGGATACATAGACAACACCATGTCCCTAGTAAGCCTCTAGTTGACTAGCTCGTTGATCAATAGATGGTTCCGGTTTCCTGACCATGGACATTGGATGTCGTTGATAACGGTATCACATCATTAGGAGAATGATGTGATGGACAAGACCCAATCCTAAACCTAGCACAAGATCGTGTAGTTCATTTGCTAAGAGCTTTTCTAATGTCAAGTATCCTTTCCTTAGACCATGAGATTGTGCAACTCCCGGATACCATAGGAATGCTTTGGGTGTACCAAACGTCACAACATAACTGGGTGGCTATAAAGGTACACTATAGGTATCTCCGAAAGTGTCTGTTGGGTTGGCACGAATCGAGACTGGGATTTGTCACTCCGTGTAAATGGAGAGGTATCTCTGGGCCCACTCGGTAGGACATCATCATAATGTGCACAATGTGACCAAGGAGTTGATCACGGGATGATGTGTTACGGAACGAGTAAAGAGACTTGCCGGTAACGAGATTGAACAAGGTATCGGGATACCGACGATCGAATCTCGGGCAAGTAACATATCGATAGACAAAGGGAATTGTATACGGGATTGTTGAATCCCCGACATCGTGGTTCATCCGATGAGATCATCGTGGAACATGTGGGAGCCAATATGGGTATCCAGATCCCGCTATTGGTTATTGACCGGAGAGTCGTCTCGGTCATGTCTGCATGTCTCCCGAACCCGTAGGGTCTACACACTTAAGGTTCGGTGACGCTAGGGTTATAGAGATATTAGTATGCGGTAACCCGAAAGTTGTTCGGAGTCCCGGATGAGATCCTGGACGTCACGAGGAGTTCCGGAATGGTCCGAAGGTAAAGATTTATATATGGGAAGTCTTATTTTTGTCGCCGGAAAAGTTTCGCACTTTATCGGTATTGTACCGGGAGTGCCGAAAGGGGTCCGGGGGTCCACCAAGGGGGTCCACCAGCCCCGGGGGGCACATGGGCTGTAGGGGGTGCGCCTTGGCCTATATGGTCCAAGGGCACCAGCCCCAAGAGGCCCATGCGCCAAGAGATAAGGAAAAGGGAGAGTCCTAAAGGGGGAAGGCACCTCCGAGGTGCCTTGGGGGGGAAGGACTCCTCCCTGGCCGCACCCTTCCTTGGAGGAAGGGCCAAGGCTGCGCCCCCCCCCTCTCCCTTGGCCCTATATATAGTGGGGGGGAGGGAGGGCAGCAATACACAAGCCCTGGCGCCTCCCTCTCCCTCCCGTGACACACCTCCCTCCTCCCGCTTGCGCTTGGCGAAGCCCTGCCGGGATCCCGCTACTTCCACCACCACGCCGTCGTGCTGCTGGATCTCCATCAACCTCTCGTCCCCCCTTGCTGGATCAAGAAGGAGGAGACGTCGCTGCTCCGTACGTGTGTTGAACACGGAGGTGCCGTCCGTTCGGCGCTAAGATCATCGGTGATTTGGATCACGACGAGTACGACTCCATCAACCCCGTTCTCTTGAACGCTTCCGCTCGCGATCTACAAGGGTATGTAGATGCACTCCCCTTCCCCTCGTTGCTAGATTACTCCATAGATTTATCTTGGTGATGCGTAGAAAATTTTGAATTTCTGCTACGTTCCCCAACAACATGTTCATCACATATTCTTTTCTTTATAACATGGACATTTGGACTTTTTTATATGATTCAAAGCAATAGTCTAGTTTTGACATGAAGATTTCAATACTCAAGCATATCAACAAGCAAAAAAGTCTTTGAAAATATCAATACTAAAGCAAGTTATCCCTAGCCCATTATGCTCAATCATTGATCCATTCATGAAACACACTCGCATATTAGCTACATCCAATGCTCAAGTACGATCATAGTGCTCCTTAGTTGGTGCTTTATAAGAGAAGATGGAGACTCAAAATAAAAATTGCATCAAGTGAATAGAAAGGCCCTTCGCGGAGGGAAGTAGGGATTCATAGAGGTGCCAAAGCTCAAAGCGAAAAAGATGAGATAAAAATATTTTGGGTGGCATGCTTTTCCTGTCAACGAAAACGATCGAGTAGTTCCCAATACTTTCCATGCTAGATACATCATAGGTGATTCCCAAACAGAAAATAAAGTTTATTCCTTTTTCAACCATACTTTTAGTTTCCATGGCTAGCCGTATTCACGGGTGCCTTCCATACCAACACTTTCTAGGGAATTTATTATTTGACAACATAAAGTAAATTTATTTTTCATTTTGGGACTGGGCATCCCTAGTACCTTTGCCGTACTCTCGTGCAACGACAAGTGAATAAACACTCATCTTGAGAATAATATCAGCCACCTCGTACCGTTTCATGAGCGGTACGAGCACACAAAAGAGAAATTTATTTTGAAAATTAGAGATGTCACATACAAATTTGCTTAGAACAGCAAAAGAATACCGCATATAGGTAGGTATAGTGGACTCATATGGCGAAACTGGTTTAAGGATTTTGGATGCACAAGTAGTGATCATACTTAGTGCAAATGAAGGCTAGCAAAAGATTGAGAAGCATCCAACCAAGAAACGAAAAATCTCATATGCGAGCATTAAGCATAACTAACACCGAATAATGCACCACAAGTAGGATGTAATTTCATTGCATAACTATTGACTTTTGTGCTTGCATAGGGAATCACAAACCTAAACACCAATATTCTTACTAAAGCGTAGTTACTCATCAACATGACTCACATATTATATCATCATATGGCAAAACTATTACAAGGAATCAAGTTTATTTTGTCCAATGATCTTCATGAAAGTTTTTATTATATCCCTCTTGAATATCTATCACTCCGGGACTAGTTTCATGTGTTGCTTTTGATAGCTCAAACAAATCTAAGTGAAGAACATGAGCACAAAATTACTTCTCTCAAAATAATGTACTGAAGCAAGAGAGAATTTCTTAAAAAAATTACTAACTCTCAAACAAATCTAAGTGAAGCAAGATAGAGCATTTCTTCAAAAATACTAAAGCACACCGTGCTCAAAAAGATATAAGTCAAGCACTAGAGGAATTCCATAGCTCAAGAAGATTTAAATGAAGCATAGAGAGCAATTCTAACAAGTCATAGCACAATTTTGGCTCTCTCAAATAGGTGTGTCCAACAAGAATTCAAGACTAAAAATAAAAAATAAAACAAGCAAAGACTCATATCATACAAGACGCTCCAAGCAAAACTCATGATATTTGACGAATAAAAATATAGCACCAAGTAAAATACCGATGGTCGTTAGAAGAAAGAGGGGATGCCACCCGGGCATCCCCAAGCTTAGTTTCTTGCTTCTCTTTAGATAATAGCTTGGGATGCCATGGGCATCCCCAAGCTTAGGCTCTTCTTACTCATTGTTCCTTCATCCATCGCGATCTCACCCAAAACTTGAAAATATCAATCACACAAAACTCAACAAAACCTTCGTGAGATCTGTTAGCATAACAAAGCAAATCACTACTATAAGTATTTTTGCAAACCCATTCATATTTTATTTTTTCATTATATCTACTGTATTCCAACTTTGCTATGGCTCAAACCCCCCGAAAGAGTCCATAGATCAATCAAAATAACCACACAACAAACAGAAAACAGAATCTGTCATAAACAGAATATTCTGTAGCAATCTGAAAACTTTCGATACTTCTGTGACTCCAAAAATTCGAAAAAATTAGGACAACGTGGCAATTTGTATATCAATCTCATGTAAAAAAAATCAGATTTTTTTCTCGCTTCTGTGATTTTTAAAAATTATTTTACTGGACGCAAAAGTTTCTGTTTTCCAACATGATGAAAGCAACTATCACCCAACATGATCCCGAAAGCTTTGCTTGGCACAAACACTAAATTAAACATAAAAAACACAATCATAACAGTAGAATAATTGTGCAAATACTCAAGAACAGAAAGAAAAAGACAAAAATAAATTTTATTCATTGGGTTGGCTCCCAACAAGCGCTATCGTTTTATGCCCCTAGCTAGGCATAATGCAAGGATTCAAGTATTGTCATCTTTGTAGTTTGCAACTTTTGTGAGGGCCTTTTCAAACCCGGGAGGCTCTTTACCCTTCCCAAGATTTTTAGGAAAAGAGACCATCTTGAGATCCAAAATATCCAAACGCTTATTGCAAAGAGTAATCAAGGTATTCATTCGATTGAGGTTCCCACTGCTATGTTTCAAAGGTTCATTGTATTTTTGTAACTCAACCAAATGTTTATGCAAATCACTCAACTTATCCAAAATTTGAGCTCCTTCTTGAGTAAAAGAAATCCCCTTTTTGGTAGGCGAAATTCCCAAAATCCCTTCTAGGATATCATAAGCGGTATTAGCATCAAGATCAATAAATTTCCTTTAGGGGCAAAATCCAAAAGTTGTCTATGATGCAAGTCTAAACCTATATAAAAATTCTGAAATAATTTTTTTGCATCCCCTTTTAGATTGCAAATGCGATAGGATTCCATCAGCCTATAGCAAGCATCTTTCAAATTTTCTCCTTGTCTTTGTTTGAAGTATAAAACTTCAAAATCTGGTGACATGGGAGGAGTAGTCCTGCTGGCCATAGCAACAAGATCACAAGCAAAAAGACAGATCTGACGAGAAAAACGACGAACGGAAAAGAGGGTGAATAAAACCGCAATTTTTTTGTGAAGTGGGGGAGATGAAAACGAGAGGCAAATGGAAAATAATGTAATTGCATGGAGATGAGATTTGTGATTAGGAACCTGGTAGATGTTGATGATATCTCCCCGGCAACGGTGCCAGAAATTGGCAAGTTGTCGAGAGACTATCTTGTCTTGATCCTCCCCGGCAACGACGCCAGAAATTCCTTTTGATGCGGCTTGAACTACGTTGGTATTTCCCCAAAGAGGAAGGGATGATGCAGCATAGCTACGGTAGGTATTTCCCTCAGTGATGAGACCAAGGTTATCGAACCAGTAGGAGAACCACGCAACAGCACGTGAACGGCTCCTGCACACAAAGAACAAATACTTGCAACCCGACGTAAGAGAGGGGTTGTCAATCCCTCACGAGTAAAAAGATAGGTAAAATTGTAGTAGATTGGATAAATAGATCGCACGGGAACGCGAGATAAAATAAATAACAATAAATTGCAGCAAGGTATTTTTGTGTTTTTGGATTAATAGATCTGAAAATAAAAGCAAATAAAAATAGATCGCGAAGGCAAATATAATAAAGAAGAGACCCGGGGCCGTAGATTTTACTAGTGGCTTCTCTCGAGAAAAATAGAATACGGCAGGTAAAAAATTACCGTTTGGCAATTGATAGAACTTCAAATAATCATGAGGATATCCAGGCAATGATCATTATATAGGCATCATGTTCAAGATTAGTAGACCGACTCCGGCCGGCATATGTGTCAGTTCCCCTTCTGTCACTGGGATCAAGCACCATAAGATCAAACCCATCACAAAGCACCTCTTCCCATGGAAAGAAAAATCGATCTAGTTGGCCTAACTAAACCAAAGATTCGAAGAAGAAATGCGAGGCTATAAGTAATCATGCATATAGGAGATCAAAAGACTCAAATAACTTTCATGGATAAAAACATAGATCTGATCATAAACTCAAAGTTCATCACCTCCCAACAAACACACCGCAAAAAGAGTTACATCAAATAGATTTCCAAGAGACCATTGTATTGAGAATCAAAAGAGAGAGAGAGAGGGGAAGCCATCTAGCTACTACAGACCCATAGGTCTACAATGAACTACTCACGCACCATCGGAGAGGCACTAATGAGGATGATGAACCCCTCCGTGATGGTGTCTAGATTGGATCTGGAACTTGCGGCGGCTGGAATTGATTTTCCTGGACTCCCCTAGGGTTTCTGGAATATTGGGGTATTTATGGAGGAAAGAGGCGGTGTGGGAGGCCACCGAGATGGGCACAACACACAAGGGCATGCCTGGGCCCCCAGGTGCGCCCAGGTGGGTTGTGCCCCCCTCGGGGCACCCCTCTGGTACTTCTTCGGCCCATCTTGTGTCTTCTGGTCCATAAAAATTCTCCAAATAGTTTCACTGCGTTTGGACTATATTTGGTATTGATTTTCTGCGAAGTAAAAAATAGCAACTGGCAATGGGCACTATGTCAATAGATTAGTCCCAAAAATGATATAAAGTTGCTACAAAATGATTGTAAAACATCCAAGAATGATAATATAACAACATGGAACAATCAAAAATTATAGATACGTTGGAGACGTATCAATGCCCACGTCAGCCTACGTGGTTCATGTCATAATAGCACTGCTCCACCCATCGAGCTAAACAAGCTTAGTTATACAGATTCGAATATGACATTATGCTGATATTAGTAAAACTGAGAAATGTTTAATTGGTCAGCTAAATGTTTCTACTTTAGTTTCGAAATGCATGTGAGCCACATATGGAGAGACCGGAAGGAATAGTATTTCTTTGTGTGCTCTCGTTCAACATGGGTCACCAACAGACATTGTATAGAAAGACTTGTAATATCTTCAATATGTTTGCTCATCTGCTCTTCTTTAACATGATCCTCTTCTCTTCTTTAATAAGTATGTTCCTTGTTGGGAACAGTAGCAGAGACATTTGCGGTCGACTGGTCAGGTCGAGTTGTTCTCCCTTAGTATATTTTGAATATGTCAGGTCAGGTCGACTTGTTCTTCTTTACTATATGTTGAAGCTGTCAGCTGCGAAGTATCATCACTTCTGGAGCTCTCATATTTTGAGTAGCAGGCCACATTATATTAATGCACACACCAAATTACAGCATGCATGGCATCTCTCAGAAGAATTGCAGAGATAGCACAAAGGGGTTTACAGGGAGGCAATATTGGATTTGTGACACCCTGGTTTTTGCCCTCTTTCTTTTTCTAGATTTATTTGCATTTTTGATTTAAATTTGAGTCTTGAATGAACTCATTTGGACTTAATCAGTTAGGCATTTCTTTGGCTTTCACCCAAGTGACTCACCTAATTCTCAAACTCATCTCTTTCTCTCTGATATATGATAAAATGGCCAAGGGATTATTTTTCTTAAATGAAAAATATTCATTTCCCTCTGAAATAGTACTTCAATCACTTATGCTCCAAACCAACCCTCATTTTTCTTGCCCACAAAAATCTGAGAAAATTCCTGAATATTCTTTGGATGCATGTTGTGAAGGAAGTGCAACTTTCCTTGATCCAATGGAGCTGAAATTTTTAGGGCTTCATTACCCTCCTAAGAAACTCTTAAGTTCCAAAAATTAGCTGTAAAGTCGTTCTAGATTCTTCTCTATTATTATCACAAGTTTCCGTTGAGAAACTTGCCAAGATACTACACCCAGTCGACCTGTGATCAACTCAAGTGCTTGGATCGACCTAGTCTTGCACGAACAGCACCCCAGACATGGATTTAAGGTGCTGCGTGGCATGATGCCAGAGTTCACGTGGTGACCACGCGTGTACACGATGCCAGGCAGCTAGTCGACACGCTCTGGGTGCCTCCGACGCCTCTATTTCGCTCGTGCGCGCGCCCGAAGCCAAACCAGCTCGCCACCTGGCACCTGCTGCCTCGCCTCATCACCATGACCCCTTCCTGCCGCTCGCCGATGCTAGAGTTCCCCGCAGTGAGCACGGGCACGACGACCCCTGGCCCTGTGAGCATGGGCTCACTGTTGTTGTCCCCTCTCGCGCCCTGTGCTCGTCTCCGTCCTCCCATAGTGGCCGCGTGACCCTTGGCCACTTCTCCCTCTCTCACTGGCGCTCATCATCGCCGTGCGCCGCTTCCAGAGACTCCGGCGAGCTCTCGATCCCTGCCTTAGCTACGCCTATAAATAGGCCCCTCCCGAGCTCATTTCTCCTCACCTCTCCACCCGCTCAACCTCCACGACACCGTAGGAAGCCGCAGCCCGGCCGGGCAGGCCTCTAGACGCCGTCCCCGACCCGAGCTCACTAGCGATCCCCTTCCTCTGCCACCTCCCACTCCAGTGCCTCTCGAGCTCGACCGACTGCGTTGGCGTGTTCCTGGTGGTCCGCTGGTGCCTCTGGAGCCACTAGAACGACCCTTCGATGCCGACGTCTTCTTCTCCAACGAGCGCCGCCTGGTGCAGCCGCTGGAGACGACCGCGCCAACCTCGTCCGTCCACCTCTCGCCAAGCTACGGGTATGTGTGTGTGCGCTGTAGTCTTGCGCGTCAATCCATCCCTTCCCCGGCGGCCGCCGACCTCTCCTCGCTGGAGAAACACCGACGACGCGCTGCCCCTCCTCTGTTTCCCTCTCTCTCTCTCCAAACCTGGTAGGTAGGGCCCATTGTCGGCTTCACCACTCGTGCCTGAAGCGGTACGAGTGGAGGCGTATTTTGCCAAACTACGCAATCGATGTCACCCCCTTTTCTTTTTTCAAAAATCAATTCAAATTCAGAATATTGACTGAACTTTGACCAGCCATAACTTTTATTCTATAAGTCCAAATGACCTGATTCTTTTTGCATTGGTTTTGTATTGAAATTCTCTATCAGCATGCAAAAGATGAGATTTTTGCTTGCTGTGTATATTTTCTGGTGAATAAAACAGTGTTATGTGACATTTTCTTTTTGTTATTTTAATTACTTTCAGAAGGAATTTTTTCCCTTGAAGATTACCACAGGGAGTGTGACCCTCCACTGTACTAAGGTAAGCCATCACAAATATTTCCAAGAGTGTCACTTCAATAACTATGGTTTTTACAATATGGTTATTTTAATTGCATATAGAAAATTTATATTAAGTTATTTGATGCTAGATCAAGTTCTTGCTATGATTGTTCTGTTATCATTAGCATTATGGTTGAATGAACAATTTTATGCAGTAGAGTAAGATGACGATATGATTGATCTATTTCATATCGGTATTATGTTGAAATGGTGCATATTTGGTCCACTGCATTTTCATGGCATGATATGACTCGGTAAAATTATTTGCAAGTTGAAACCTGGTAATAAACCAACTTGAACATGTTGTTGATCGAGTCATGGTGCCATCGAATCTAGCTTCCGTTAGTGCAACCACATTTGCCTTTATGGGGGCCCTTTCGCGGTATGTTTTTATGCCTCTCGCCGGTGCCTCCAATGATGGAAGGTTATTTGCTGGCACTACCCTGGCCCTGTAGGTAGGTCTAACCTTGTGTGCCCATAGTTGTTTTGGTACCATGTCCCTGTTCGGGACGATTGTTTTTCCACGACGGTGGCCGTTGGATGTCCGGAGTGGCATCGGGGCCACCCATGACTTAGCCCAAAGGGGAGTTGGTCGGAGTGGCCGGGAGAGTGTCATGGCAATAGATTGGTTCTGTCGGAACGCCATTGGTCCACCCAAATGGGAGTCTGAGGCCATGGGTTCTGTGGTGTGGGTACAATGTACTAACCTCTGTAGAGTGTGTTTAATCTATCGATAGCCGCGTCCTCGGTTATGGACACAAGTTCGTAGTAGGTCATATCATGGATAAACAAAAATATTAAAACTTGCACACAATGTAAATACTTGTGGCACTGGTTATGTTGGTGAAGTTGTTGAGACCATCGAGATGGTTTCGTTTGTGATGTGGAAGTGATCACGTTGATATGATGAGGTTCATGGTTACAAGGTAACCGAGATGGTAAGCGGGTCAGAAAGACCCTGTTATGAGCACTATCACTTCACGAGAAGCATGTTGAATTCTTGCATTAAACCTACTTAAATATCATTGTTATTATTTGCCATTCTTGCTTTGTTTGTATGAGCTTGCAAGTACATTCGATGTACTGACCTGGCGTGTCATGCCAGTTTTAGGAGAAATCATATCGGAGTTGGAGTTGCATATTGCATTGCAGTCTAGACCGTGTCCACATCAGTGTCCCTGTGAGATGGAGTCTTTCTACGTCGTCATTCCTCTGCAGCGTAGTTTTATCATGATGTCGAGGCCCTTGCTCATGTCTACTAAATAATGTACATATGTTCAACAGCACCGTGTGTGCCGCTTGGCCTCGCTACTTGATGTAATATCGGACTCTATGTTCCGCTAGTGTCAATAAAGCGGTTGTATTTCTGTACCAATCTGTTGTGTGTTGCCAGAAGACATGATCTCTAGGCTGGCAATGCAAGGCAAACCGGTCGCTCTGAGCCGGGTGCCACACCATTAGAATCACTTCTGCATTACAAAGATAATCTCACTTGATTTTATGTTTTCATGAATGACAGGTATTGAACATGACCAAAATGAATATGAGAATGGGTGCACGTATTTCGGAACAATCCACTGGCTAACAAACTTGGCATGGTGGAGGATGGCCTACCTTATTCACCCATCAAGGTGCTTGCTCTAACTTGGCAAGGTTGTATTGGTCGCACATATTTTGCATATGAACTCTTGCATTACTTCTACTTTGTTACACCACCATCTGCTTAGTTTAAGCATCATATATGAGTATATGCCATACCTATCCATTTTCTGTACCTATTCCATGTGTCATCATACTATGTTTTTTCAGTCAAATGTTGTTCTTTCATAATAGATGTCCAAAAGGAAGAGGGTGAGTGTAGATCCTCAAGTAGTACAAACTAGGTATTTGGAAAAGGTAGTGATACATGTTAAATCACATAGATCAGCAGCCACAGAAAACACGGGCCCAACTTTAGCACACTTTACCCCTACTCCACTAGCTAAACCCCTATTAGAACTGCAGAGAGCCTAGCGTCAGGTACTATCTATGATATCAATTCAAAATTTGAACTCCTAAATTTCTGCATGTGCCTTACCTTCCCTCTTGTATGAAAACTAATTTTTCAGAATAATCTCCTTTCTCAAAGGATCATAGGATCTCACAACAATACTGGGCACTGCATTTCTGTTGTCAGTACCTCTTGCCCTTTCTCAGCATACTTACACTCATTGTTGTTTGATTAGCTAGCATCACTGTAATTGTTCTCTTCTTTATCCTCCCTTTGCTCGAAATTATAAGATCTATATTTACTCTTAGATAAATGTAGAATTAACACAGTGGTTATGACGTTTTGGATTGCTCATGTAAGTACCTGTTGTCATGTACTCCCTCTGTATCGAATTAATTGTTGCTCAATTGGATGTATTTAGAACTTAATAGTGCTAGATACATCCATTTGAGCGACAAGTAATAACGGACGATGGTAGTATTAGTGTACTTGCATTGCGAGATAGTTGATTGTCTAGCATTACTCTGCATCTTATCTTCCCTGCCCTCCACTTTCTCCAAATTATTAGATCTACATTTACTCTTACCAAAATGTTGAATAAAGCCAATGCCACTTCACACGTTGATGTCTGCATTCCTCTTGTCAGTACCTTTTTCCTTGTAACGATGTACTTAATGAACTGCTATATGATTATGTATCATCACTATGCACTTGAGCTTCAATATCCTCTATTTCTTCCAATATTATTTGATCTATATTTACTCTTTACAAAATGTAGAATAATGGCCATGCTTATAAAGAAGTTTCTTTGGGGAATTTATTGAATTATCCTTCCATCGACATGGAGAAGGGCTTTGTCCAGCCGGTGTTAACATGTAATGTAAATTCATCCTTCTCAAGCCTTCAAACTTTGTTCTAGTATAGATTTGGATAGGCATCTTTTCCTCCACGGCCGTTTACTTTGGTGTTTGCATCTGATTGGATGTTTGCAACAACTACCAGTTTTAAATTGTTGTTGTATAAACATGTTCTTTATGCAGAACAAGTCGATTTATTTGCTTATATAATTGTGAAACCTATTACGTGTCTCCTTGTTTCTCTTTCAGAGTCGTGTCTCTTATGCTAGGCAGAACTTTAGGGAAGATAGTAAGCCAAACCATCTTGAAGAGAGCGAGATGACCCCATGGTCATGTCTTGATGAAGACAGTGAGTTGAAGCTACTCACCAGCAGTTGTGAGACAACCTCTGTGCAGTTGTTGCCTCAATCAGTTCGACTTCTTTAGTCTCAACTTAAAGTGGAAAGGCTTGCTTCAGCTCAGCTACGACTTGATGTCAATGATGCAAAGAAGATCTCAGAGGACTGCCTTGTGGGCTTTGGTGCTATACAGCTAGGGATAGAGCATCTACCGCTGACACAACTGAGGTCTCATCAGCTTGTTCGGCTGCTTGCGGTGCACATCCAGGCCAGGCCTAATGCCTTATGAAGTGCTCTCAATTTTGTGTATTCTTTTGTTGGCGCGTTTATATGCACTGGTGGCGACCTTTGATGCCCAGTATATGTAATTCGCGGTCACGTTGCGCTTTTTTTATCACCGGTGGCGAACTTGGATGCCCAGTGTAATATGACGTAATTTCTTTATTGTATAGTCTTGGTTTATTCTTGGTCGGTATGCTGTAATTTAGGCCGAAAGTTTCAATGGATCTCAATGTTCTCGGTCTTCAGGCCGGCCCGTAACTCGCTATATATGGGCCAAAACGTGGGCCTATAATCATCTTGGGCCATTAGCAGGTCAAAACGTATAGTAGTTTTCCGCCTTTAACAGGCCGAGTAAAGTTCTGGCCAGCTGGGCCAGAGAATACCTTGGGCTTTTAGTAGGCTAAAAACTAGATTGGGCTAGCTTTGAGCCTAAAAATTCACGGGCCAATACAGGTCGAAACTTCCTAAGGCCCATGTTTGGCCCAAATAGAACGAGTCGTTAACAGGCCAAAATATATCTCGGGCCCTGTTTGGCCCAATAAACTATGGGCTTTAAGCAGGCCGGTATCAACGCCGGCCTTAGGCCCAACAGTGTCGCGGGGCATTGACAGATGGGCTGTAAGCTGGCTGGATTCAACGCGGGCTGTAATTAGGCCCAACTATTACACACACCATTAACAGGCCGATAGGCTAGTTGGGATGAAATTTATCCACGGAGACTAAGTGCCGTTAAGAGGCCTAAAGCTACTTCGGACAAGAAATAGCCTAGTTTCTGCAAGGGCAGTTAGATGGCCTAAAGTGAAACTAGGTCAACAACGGCCCAGATGCACCACGGGCCGCTAACAGGCTGAAACTATTATCGAGCCAAACTGGTAAACGGGCATTTAACAGGCTGAAATACAAACCCGACTTACAATGGGCCCAAAATAATAGTGGCCTGTTAATGGGCCTGGTCTGATATGGGCCATAATTTAGCCCAAAACACGACAGGGTGTGAATGGGCCTCATTTGATATGGGCCTCAAATTGACCCCAAACATGGCAGGCTGTTAACGGGCCAACCCACTAGTGTCTGAAAAATATGGTGGGCCTTTAGCTGGGCCGGCCTTTTTACCTTAAATGGGCCACTGTTGGGTTGTGCCACGTGTCGACATATCATAGGCGTCTTCCATCCATCATAGGGATGACATCTGTCCCAACGATGAGATGACACGTGGATTGTCCGGCGAATGAGAATTTTACACGTGGAAAACCCCCATTGGCCGGGGCTGTTTAACGGGTTATCATATCCAAACCGGTACCCAATAGCTCAACGGTGACCTGTTACGGTGGATGCCACGTGTCGGTTACCCTTGACGAACGCAGTTCTATGACGCGCGATTTATCGTCATGGAAGTGGACGCTTCCATGATGATACTTTTGGTAATGTCATGGAACACTTCTACGACAACACAGGTATGACTATCTTGATTCTGTCATAAAATCGTCATGGATGTACATGCATGACAGAAAACGTGACCTACTGTGACAAACACATACCATCACGGAAGTGTTTTTTTATAGTGCTTGGTCGCGTCCCGGGGGCTGGCGGAGTGACCATCGACAGGCCCCGCCGCGGTATCACTGCGAGGAGGGCGAGTAGGTCGGCCTGAGGGGTCATGGCCAACGAGGCCGTGTCCGCCCCGGCGGGGGCCGCCCCGTCCTTCGACTGGGGCCTGTTGAAGACGGGTGTCGGTGTCAAAACCGGCGGATCCCATAGTAGGTGTCCTAAGCTAAGCGTCTTGGAGCGATGGTAACATGGACATAGGATTTTACCCAGGTTCGGGCTCTCTCAAGGAGATAATACCCTATGTCCTGCTTTTGATTGTATTGATATGCGGATAGTACATAGTACATGTATCTACCACGAGATTGTAGTAATGAATATGAGATTGTCTATTGACTAGCCTGGCCTCGGTTTATATATACACCATAGGCCTAGGGTTTAGAGGAGTCCTTGTCTTGTGCGCCAAGTCTTGTGGAATCCTCCTTGTATTCGGCATGGGCTGCCCGAAGTAGCCCATTAGTGAATCATCATGGGGGTCCTCGGCCCGACCCACTGGTCGGGAGACGATGTGATGAGTACCCCCTAGTCCAGGACACCGTCAGTAGCCCCCTGAACCGGTCTTCAAGTTGAGGACGCTCCTCGGTTCTTCTGAATAATTCTTCGTCTTCGATCGTCGGTCTTCAAAACTGGTTCAACAAATCTTTTGATGTCCGATCTTGATGATCACCGAGCTGAATCCGAAGAGTTTACATGTCGGACATCCGAGGAGCCACTTTAACACTACAAAAAATAAAGACATCCGTGACATTTTGGGCCAAACGATTTTTTTCTGCCATACATATGACACTTCTATGACGATAATTGTGACAAAACCCGGTATCATCATAGATTTGGTGGGCTCCTACTTCTATGACAAAAAATCATGACAGAAAATGGGCTTTTCGTCCTGGGCGGGTCGGAGAAGCAGCTGCATGACATTCTCTGGGCCGTCCATGACGGAGAAAACCGTGGTAGAAGCGAGGGCGAGGAAAATATCAGGGGAATTCCCGGTTACGGTGGGTGGTCAGGGGCCGAGCGATGCGCATTTCACTCGTACGTACGGGCGTGTGTGCGAGGCGTTGCACTCTAACTGAACCCGAGCGAGGCATTGGGCTCTAACTGAACCCGAGCGATTGCACTGCAGGCTACGCGTTACTGAACCCGGCCGATCGATGGATCCCTTGCTATTAACTGAACCCGAGTGTGATTCCTTCGCTACTGCTGCTAACTGAAGCCGATCGATGCCACCTCTGGATGAACAATGAGTGTTGTTGAGGGGGTTTGGATGAACAGTTACCGGTGGGGGGTTGGATGAACAGGACCCCGTAGTAGAGGCCGTTGCCGCTGGATGAACAGTACCCCGATCGATCGAGCCGGTGGATGAACATGACCCCGTGGAGGGCTGGATGAACAGGACCCCATGGAGGGCTGGTTGAACAGTAGCCGGTGGAGGGCAGGTTGAACAGTAGCCGGCGGAGGGCTGGATGAACAGTAGCCCATGGAGGGGTGGTTGAACAGGACCCCCGTGGAGAGGGCTGGTTGAACAGTAGCCGGTGGAGGAGCGCGCAGTGGAGGCTGGATGAACAGGATCCCGTCGTTGAACAGTCGCAGGTGGAGGCTGGAGGAGGTCGACGGTAGATGAACAGTAGCCCGTGGAGGCTGGAGGAGGTCGACGGTGGAGATGAACATTATCCCGTGGAGTCCCGTTTTGCGATATGCCACACCCCTCCCGATGAACAGGATGCCCGTTTCGACCGTAGCGCTCCAACACAAGTCCGTTTCCTCCATTTTGCGGTACGCCAGACCCCTCCTGATGAATAGGACCCCGTTTCGACCGTAGGACGTCTGTTTCCTCCGTTTTGCGATACGCCAGACCCCTCCCGATGAACAGGATCCCGTTTCCATCGTGGTCGGTCGAACACAAGGCCGTTTCCTCCATTCTGCGGTATGCCAGACCTCGTTTCCATCGGCTGTTCCGTCCAAGCCGGTTGGCTCCCGATGAACAACACGCATTCTGTCGCCTCCCGATTAATATGACGCATTTCGTTGCCTCCCCATGAACACGACGACTACGCAGTTTCTCCGTTCCAACCCAGCCATGTACACGAGCCCTGGCCGTACGTATGTGTGAGTTGGCGTTCGAGACCGCCTGGATGTACGTACGTGGCGTATTTTCTTTCTTGCACCCTGGGCGCTGTACGTACGTGTACATGCTACGTGTGCGCCTCGACTACCACAAGTGCGCGCCTCTACATCGACCAGTATGTACGTACACGTTCGCGACCAGAATGACAACGCTACGTACGCTTCGACCGGGTGGGTCCCGACTGTTAAGCACTTCCTTGCGTGCGAAGATGTAGCTGGTGGGTCCCAGCACTCAGGGGGTGAATCTTTTTTTGCCCATAACATGGACGCACTTCCTTGCGTGCGAAGATGTAGCTGGTGGGTCCCAGCAGCCAGGGGGCGAATCATTTTTTCCCGTAATATTTACACACTTCCTTGCGTGCGAAGATGTAGCTGGTGGGTCCCAGCAGTCAGGGGAAAATGTTTTTTTTTGCGGAATACGGTGGCCCGTCCGGTGGGTCCCCGATGTCAGGTGGAGGAATCATTATTTTCCGCGTAATAAGGAGGCACTTCCTTGCTGCGGCCGTGGACCCAGCTGTCAGCCTCTCCACGTACAGTACTGTTCCGATGGAAGTTGTTCCTTGACCATGTTAACCACGCCGCGCCGAGAGCACCAGGGCGGTGGACGACGGCGAGGCCTTGGAAGGGGGCGACGCGGAGCCGGGGAAGACGCAGTAGTGGATACCCATGCGGAGAGGAGTACGAGGGTTCACTGGTTCGGCTTTGGTGTGAGGCTACCGTCGCCGCAGAATAACAGGGGGTGTGGCTGAGCGGAGGGATGGCCTGGCCAGCGGTGGAGTAGTAGGGGGCGGTGAGGCCTCTGTAGCAGCACAACCGGCCACAGGAAGCAGGAGCAGGGGGCACGACCTGCGCTGCTTTGGGCGGCTCGAGCGAGAAGACCAGAGGTTGAAGAAGCACTACGGCCGTTGGATGGACATCGTACGGTCACTGGAGCTAGAATCGTTCATATTGACTAAGTTGACAAAGCTCTCTGTCCCCGTCAACTTAGTGGGCCCAAGTCAGCCTCCCAATATGCTGGGTCCTAGCTAGCAGGGGGAGTATTCATTTTTTTGTGCAAAATAAGGAGGCACTTCCTTGCGTGCGAAGATATAGCTGGTGGGTCCGACCTGTCAGCGGGCGAAACATTTTTTTCGCGAAATACAGAGGCCCTTCCGGTGGGTCCCAAATGTCAGGTGGAGGAATCATTATTTTGCGTGTAATAAGGAGGCATTTCCTTATGTGCGGCCGTGGACCCAGCTGTCAGCCTCTCCATGTACAGTCCACGTCCGATGGATGTCGTTCGTTGACCATGTTGAGCACGCCGCGCAGAGAGCAACAGGGCGCTGGACGATGGCGAGGCCTAGTAAGGGAATGACACGGTGCAGGGGAAGACTCGATAGTGGTTGCCCACGCGGTTGGGAGTACGAGGGTTTACCGGTCCGGCTGCCGTCGCCGGAGAATAACAGGAGGTGTGGGTGAGTAGCGGAATGGCCTGGCCAGCAATGGAGTAGGGTGGGGCGATGCGGCCTGTGCGACAGCACAGCCGACCATGGGAGGTGGGGGCAGGCAGTCCCACCGACGCTGGTTTGGGCGGCTGGAGCAAGAAGATCAGATATTGAAGAAGCAGCACGGCCGTTGGATTAACATCCAACGGTCACTGCTGCTAGAATCATTTGTGGACTAAGTTGACAAAGCCTTTCGTACATGTCAACCTAGTAGACCCACAAGTCAGCCTCGAAATCTGTCCCAAACAGCATACAACCCAAAATTTCTAGCCAGATTCAAATTAATTTAAAAACTAAACATACCTTAATTTAAATCCAATGAAATTTTACCCGCACAAAAACAATGAAATTTAAAATATCAAAATCCGAAAGAAAAAAGTATTTTGGAACTAATTGCCTGTTTGCTGTATTTTTTCATTTTACAGCCCATTTATTATTACTTATAGCCCATTTCTTATTACTTATAGCCCATTTTCTGGGCAAAATGCATCCCTCCTCGTCTTGAAAGTTTTTCGGCCCAGCAGGGCGTAGAAAAGCAAGTAGGCCTACATTGGTTATTCTGCAAAAAACAAAATAGCTGGGCTAGCCATTTTCAGAAAGGAAAAAACAAACTGGGCTGGTCATGTGCTAAACATATGAAATAAAAGCCTGGGCTAGACGGGCCACAGCTCCCGCACAACCCAGTTCCCTTCTCCATCCCGAAAAAACAAATTTACTGCACGCGCTGCTGGCTCCCTACTGTCATTCTCACCATGCACAGTCATATCCTTATTCCTCTCGGTTGTTGACCATGTTGACAACACCGGAGGGCGGCGCCGCGGCGAGCGAACCAAGGCGGAGGACAAAGGTGAGGCCTCGAACGGGAACGAACAGGAGCCGGGGAAGGTGCGCAGAGTTTTAGGGTGCAATGTGGCCACGATGCATGCGCGACAGCATAGCCAGCCGTGGGAGGTGGGAGCAGGCGTCCCACCGGCTCTGGTTTGGCTTTGGCGGCTAGAGGAAGAAGAGACTGAAGAAACACGACAGACGTTGAATGTCAATCCAACGGTCAAGGTTAGCACAATCGTTTGTTGACTAAGCCGACATCAAGTGGCATACTTTTTATAAATAGGAAGAAAAGAAAAACTGGGCTCGTTCGCCTGGTAACATTCCCGAAACTGCGACCGTTCGATCTTGTGTCGCAACTAAAACTGCTAGGAAAATGCGTTCATCTGCCTTCCTCCTCCCACGGAACGTTCGTCACATAAGTGACTAGCACCCTTGGTATTCAACCGAGAGGCCTTGTGTTCGAGTCCCAGGAACTCTCAATTTTGTCCTCCTTCCTTCCTCGCAAAAAAAAGAAAGAAAATCAAAGACTTGAGAAGGCGTACAAAACAAGCTAGTGTACCAGTAAAGAAACGTTGCTGAGTTTTAGAAAAAAGAGAGACGTGCTCCTGTAGCTGGTTCAAATCCAAACCTAGACTATGACTATATATGTTGCTATGCTACTCTACAAGTAATGCAACCGACATATCCAACATTCGCTTCTCCTCTTCTCTACTTACTCTGCCTAGTATCAGAAGCTCTGGCCGTAGCAACCATGTCCGCTGGCTGCTCGTCCACCTTCTCTTCAGCAGGCAACAACCAGATATGCGCCCAGTCGCCACCCGTACCATCGCCTGTGGGTCTCATCACACCCCTGCCGGCACACGCACCGCAGCTGGTTGCTCATCGCAACCCGCTGCCGTTGGTGTGGTGCCACTGCTGCAAATCACGCAGAGTCATCCATCGCGTCTCAACCACAATCCTCAACTGTGGCCGAGTCTTGTACAAATGCCCGAATCATGGGGTAATAATATGTTTAAGTGTTGTTCTGCTGCTTTCAGTTGCTGATTTTTTTAATAGTTTGGTTGATGATCTTCCAATTTGATTCGTGCAGAAAAGGGAAGATTCGTGTGATTTGTATGTCTGGGAAGTTGCTGATGTGCGGGAATGCAACTACGCTGATTATTTGGTTAGCCGAGGAATCCCAATACCAGCAGGTTGGGGTGTTGGACAAGTAACTCAAGGAACGGCAGAAGAGGAAGATGCGGAGCAGAAGGTTAAAGATGCAGTTCCTCTGATCATGGCCAAGCAACAGCTGCTGAACGGCCTTGATAGAAATGAGGAGATGAAAGAGCTTGTGAAGATAATGGGCAAAATCGATGTGCTCTGTAGGATAATTGTCTCTTTATTTGCAGTGTATGTAGAACTCGTGATGTATTCAGTGGCTATGACATGAGCACTTTGCTGAAACTAGTAATGAATGAAACCTGTGTAGGAGCCTGGGTGTAGTGTTGTGAACATCTAATGATTTCTATTAACGGAAATCGGGGGTATCCCCTTTTTCTCATAAATAAATAAGTAAATAGCAGAGGCCCTTTTGGTAATAAATAAATAAATCAGCAGAGGCCCTGTTGGGTCAGCTTTGTTCCCATTCGAAGATGTCGAGCAAATTGCAGTCTAACAGAAAACTATGTCATCAAATTCAAGTTCCAAAGCCAAATATGAGTACAACTAAACAACAATGCCATCATGTTTTACTCGTCATACAATCACCAAACACAAATCAACATACATAACAACTGATGTTCTCACAGCAAAATAGTAAACAACACGTTCATCAGCTTTCAGTTGTCATAGCAAGCACAATTTCACATAGTAGATAAAAAACGTCTTCTAGCAGTCAAATACGACAAAAGCAATCTAATCATCATCCGCAGCAGCAGCGTCAACATCTTCGCCATGTGTATCAGTCTGAATCGTAATTCCCCAGAGTGTCATCTTCTTCTTCATCCTCAATGTCCTCGAACGTTGGCTTCTTCTTGATCAACTCTTGTATGTCCACAGCACGACATGCAATCTTTTCGCCAGCATCATTGACGTGATGGTTCTCAAAGATATTAGGAACATCTGTGGAATCTTGTACATCAGCAGCGGTGTAAGCATCATCTTTTTGTGCAACTTCATTAAACGAATTCCTCTGCTCAAACCTTTGCAATACTCTCCAGTCATCGCTACGTGCAAATGTGTCTTCTAAGAAAAATATCTGTGTTGCTTGATTTGCCAAAATAAAAGGCTCGTTGGTCTGGTACGCCGCGTTGACATTGATGGATTTGAAATAATCATCAGCTCTGGGTTTTGCGATCCTGGAAAACAGGTTATACCAACGACAAGACAACATAACCACACACCGATGATCCTCGAAACTCAAGATATACTGCAACTGAAGAATGTCTGTTATGTTAGCATACATTTCAGTTGTCTCTCTGTCGTACGTATCCGTGCTCATCATGACACTGTTTTGTGTCTTCCTACCTTCATCGCGTGCAAGGGTGTTGTAGCGCACATCTCCAACAACGCAAGATTCATAATGTCTTACCAGAGTATCATGACCCATTGCTAGTGCGTAAAGGGCATCATCAACTGCCTGTCCATCCTCCCGCATCTTCTTAACCTATGTTTAGAAAATAGACAATCTGGTCATTTTATGTACTCAATATATTAAAAAAACTGACAGTGCAATTCAATAGCTTACATGGCTCTTGAACCATTTCGCAAATCCTGCCATAACCAGTTTGTCAATGTTTCTTGGATTTTGCGGCAGTAACTCGTTTTCGTAGATGCTGCACAACATAGTGATCGTGTCAAACATCTAAATATATAAGAATGTCCTGCAAGTTTAGTAGATTACGATGTATAAGCTGCAGTACTTAGCACTTACTTGATATAAGGTAGTATCTCAGGATAGTTATTCAACACATAGCAAACCATTTTGTCCAAATCTTTAGGTTTGTCCTCTTATCGACTCTTCCCTGTAACTCGAACAGAATAATCGAAAACATTGAGCCCGGGATTGTCTTCACCCACCTCTTTGCTAAGTTGATTAGCTGTTTCAATGTATTTTGAGCAGAATGTCAACGCTTCTATAGCAATGTAGGCCTCTGCAATGGAACCCTCTGGTCTAGCTCTGTTCTTGACATAGCCCTTGAAAGTGCCTAGCCGCCTTTCAATAGGGTACATCCAGCCATACTGTACTGGACCTCTAAGTAGTGCCTCATCAGGTAGAGGAACTACCAAACACCATCACATCAAAGAAGGCTGGAAGATATATCTTCTCAAGGTCGCATAGGATAGTTGGTATCATGTCTCTAAGACGCTCCCTGAAGAATTGTCCCAACTCTGCAACTGCTTTGTATAAGTCAGGGCGACCCAATCCTCTAAGGATAACAGGTAAAACCCTTTGAAGTCAGACATGGTAGTCATGACTTTTCAACCCTTGTACCTTGTTTCCGTCTGCACTGACTCTCCTTTCAGGATTGGAAGAAAATCCATGTGGGAATCTCACACGTGATAGGACCTCGCAGAATTTTTTTTCTTTTTACCTTGTCCATGACGTACACAGCTGGTGCCATATACCATGGTTTACCTTCATCTTGCACCTGCAAATCCTTTCTGATACCCAGATGTGTCAAATCAATCCTAGATTTTAAGGTATCTTTTGTCTTGCCTTCAATATTAAGAAGTGTGCCGACAATGCTGTCACATATATTTTTCTCGATGTGCATCACATCAAGATTATGCCGCAGATCCAAATCATTCCAATACTCCAAGTCCCACAAAGTGGACCTACGGGTAAACACTAATCTCTCTTTTGCCTTGCCATGCTTCCGTTTCCCGCTACCATTACCAGGATGGTTTCCTGGTGTAATATGCCTGACCTTCTCTAATTCCACTTGCAACTCATCGGCGGTGAGCCTCTTTGGCGTATCACAGTTTTCATGCTTTGCATTGAACACATGTCTTCGGTATTTTGTAGGACGCGTCTTGTCCTTGGCAAGGAAACAGCGATGTCCAATGTAACAGATCTTGCTAAGTATTGCGTATGACAGCGGATTCCTGTCACGGCGAACACATGCATTGTAACCATGTGTCGTTCGCCCTGACATAGTTCCCAAAGCCAGATAATCATGGATGCACCAAATTATAACAACACGCAGAAAGAAATCAGCTGGTGGGCTGCTATATAGGTCTCAAGTGAAAACACACTTCCATAGTTGTTGAAGTTCCTCCACAAGAGGCTCCATGAATAAATCAAAATCCTTTCCAGGACTTTTTGGACCTGGGATGAGCAAGGCCATCATGTAGTTTGATTCTTTGGTGCAGACATTTGGAGGCATGTTGTAAGGGATAACAAGCACTGGCCATGCTATATGTGGCGCTCTGGTGGCCAAATGCGTTAAATCCATCTGAAGCTATGCCAAGTCTAATGTTTGTAGGGTCAGCAGCAAACTTTTTGTGTTTCTGATTGAAGCTTTGCCACTCACTACCATGACATGGATGGCTCATTATATTCTCATCTCTGTACTCCTGGTTCCTAGAATGCCACAGTACATCCTCTCTTGTTTCAGCATCATGAAACAACCTCTGCAATCTTGGTGTAATTGGAAAATGTCTCAAAACTTTATGAGGAACCCTCTTCACAGCATCGCCATCTTTCCATCTTGATGATTTGCATTTCGGGCATTCACTTAAGTTGGCATAATTCTTCCGGAACAGAACACAATTATTCTTACAAACATGGATCATATCATATCCAATTCCAACTGCATGAAGGAAGTTCTTCATTTTACTGTAGGTGTGTGGTAGCTCAGATGCATCTGGGAAAGATTTGCGGAAAGCAGCCAACATCGTATCGAATGATTTGTTGGTCATCCACTCAGATGTCTTCACCTGAAGAAAGGTGATCATAGCTGAGAATACTGACAGCTTATTTCATGGGGTGACAGCCACGTTGCATTGTTCCAACATGCGGGCCCACCGTTTTTCTTCTGCAGGTGGAAGTTCACGAAATGCACGAGCATTTCGTAGCATTGTTTCAATGTTGGTCAAACTCACTGGCTCCGCCACCACCACCTCCTCCTCCTCTTCCACCTGAGCATCAGGCAGATCAAGATGGTGACATGCTGCTTCCACGTAGTCAGTAACATTAACGTTCACAACTTCACCATGATGAACCCACCTAGTATATGTGACCGACATCCCATACAAGTGTACATGATTTTGCACAGTTGACTGGGGTCTTGTAACAGAATTCATACAACTGCTACACAGGCAGAGCACATCTGATTTCGGACCACCGTACTCAGCTCTGATAAAGTTCATGAAGTTTTCAACCACCTCGACATATGCAGCGAAGAATCTTCGAGCAGAAGTTATCCAAGTCATGTCCATCTGTTAGACATACAAATTAGTTCTTCTACTAGATATTACAGGAAAAACATATATGCTTTTTTATGAAGTCCAGAAAAAATACCTAGGTCGATGTCTAAAGCTATGGCAAGATATTTGGACGAGCAGATCTAAGTAACGAGATATATGTAAAGCTAATTCAACAAACAGATTTTAGTGCTAAATTATGGCAGGTTGTGTCAGCAGTCAATGAGGCCGAGCACACAACCATCAAACTATCGAAGGCCATCACAGCAACAAAGATCGAGTATAAAACGTTGTACATCTATTTCACCTAATAGATTGGCTACTAGACCATGGCAATCTACGTCACAGTAAATATATGGCAGGATATTTTAGCAACTAATCGGGCTTGGCATGCCATCTCAGCTAAGCAGATTGAGTGCAGAACAGGGCAAGGAAGCTTCTTAAGCAGAGCATATTGACTGTAAACTACTTCGGCAAATAGTGAGATTAACAGCGTGTATCAGCTAACATTCAGCACTACACCGACATGCACGGGGCCTCAGTCTAGAATGCGCGTACCATGGGAGAAGCTGACCGCCGTGCGTCTCCACACGAACTTCGCCAGCGGTGGCGGCGCTGACCGCCGTGCGCCTCCACAAGAATGTCGCCACCGGTGGCGGCGCGGCTAGAGGACGGCAGTCTACGGGAGCGTATAGTGGGAGCGAGAGGATCACCGTCCGTCCCCTCGACGAACCGCGGCACCGACGTATCAGTGCGGCGGGGAGGGTGGCATTGGCGGAGCGAATGGAGTGGAGGGGGACGGGGGGGAGGGGGGTTTGGGGAATATTATTGGCTAGTTGGCCAAAGGGCGGTTGAATTTGGGATTTGGGAGGATTTCTTTTTGCGGGGGGGGGGGGGATTTCGCGCGGTGGTTTGGGGGAGTTTGGCACATGGTCGGTTTCTCCAAGTGCAATCCCATGTATCAGTGAAGAGGCAAGCCGAAGCGTGTTCTGTTTGCGTCAGCCGTGTGCAGGACCGAACGTGTGTGGGGTGCAATGCGACTGCGACAGGGATGCTGTTAGTGTACCGCCTTTTTTCCTATTAATAAACTAGGTGCTTCGCCCCCTAAAGAAAAAAACTTGGTGCTTCGCACGATCCATCGATACTACTACTAGTAATCCGGTAATCCCGACTAAAATGGCGCGGCCGGGTCTTTTCCCGCTCGATATGCTGGGAGGTTGGTTTAGTTGGATTTTTTAGGACGAGTAATGCTACACCTACGTAATCCCAGTTATGTAATTAACATAATATGAAATGTGTGAGCTGTTGATTGTAGATTGGGGGGAGGGAGGGTCCCACCACCATGAAAATCAAGGAGGAGATAGAGAGGCAATTTACATTAACCCTTTTGTAGGTTCCCGTAGATGTAGAAAGATGTGAAATGCGTGAATGTGTAGTGGACGTACTATTGGAGTGCCTAAGATAAATTGTGTATGTAGACTATATGTTTATTTTACTTCGCATGTTAGCTTTGTCTCGGTTCAATAAAAAGTAGAGTTGGTGATGATGGTGTGCCTGCCGTCCTGCAACATAGGCCGTCTGATCTATATCTAATGGATAGGAAGGAAACTATGACAATTTACCTGCACTCCACTCCACATTTGCAGATAAGGCCTTCCCTCGTTCATCCTTTTCTCCCACAAGATCTTGATGTTTCGTGCAATGTACGGGCATCTTGCTAGTACTCCTACAATATACTATATTATTGTGAAAGTTCATATACACCGGCCGAGATTAATGCAAACACGGCAGATTTTCATTACATTTCAAACTTTTATAGGACAGAAAAATAAAATAAACCCGACCCTAAACCTATTCTACGGTGGCGACCGACGTCCTCCATCTGTGATCTCCATGTACGTGGGCGGGGTTCAAGACCCGTGAAGTGAAGGTGTGGTCTCCGGCGAGGAAGCGTAGAACACGGGAGACGGACCGGCCAGTTAGCACACCATGCCATGCCGCCTCCCATGCCCTACTCATCCTCGGAGGAGTCCCCGGTCTCGGCGGTGCCAGACGTTGGACGGCAGCAAGTAGGACGTGTGGATGACGGTGCTTCCGTCGTCGGCCGCCAGAGCGGCCACCGCTTGTGCGGCGACTTGAGCGAGGGCGGTGAACTCGAGCTTCATCCTCGAAGACAAGCTCTCCCACAGAGCATTCGCGCTCGCTGGGGATGCAGTTGGCCGCGCTACACCACTCCACGGACACGTCGCGGCGCGCACGCACTTCGGCACCCCGTGCATCCTCGACGAGCCGGGTGTTGATCGGCTGGTCGTGCCACAGCGCTAACGCCACCCTCGACACACTGAAACCCACCGTGTAAAGCGACGATGAGCGTGTTGCTCCCGCATGCCTCATTTGAACATTCCGCCGAGTAACATTCGCATGTGGGCCTAGACCATGCTTATATTTCCAATGTTGTAATTTGTTTGACATGCATACAAACAAACGGTGCGTTTAAAGTTTCACTTTGCCTCCACTACGTATCGCTTCCCGTCTTAGTTTTGACATCCCATTCGGTTCATGCCCTGACACATGTTGACGAGATCGATTGATGTTGAGAGATCAATTTTCGTGTCGTGCAAGGAGATAAAGGTTTGGTCTGTTTCTTTGATAGAAATGACCGGCCGGGGGGGGGGGGTCTGTGGGGATCAGAGGGAGTACATTGTACGTTCATAAGCGAAACGAACGTATTGTACCCACCCTAGTCCTCTTTCAATCGATCACCTTACCCCGAGATGAAATCGAGAGAGAACGAGTGGGTGCATGTGTGATACGTAAGGCGGGTTGAAAATTTTGAACCGGTGATCATAGCATCCACAAATCATATATAAAGGGTATTCAATGTTCATTTTTCTCTTGAATGTACAATATACTCCCTCCGATCCTTTCTAGTAGTTTACGTATAAGTTTTATTTGTAGTCAAAGAATCTATACTCTGATCAAACTTACAGAAAAAAGTACCAACATTCAACAACGCCCAATCAATATTGTTAGATTCGTACGTACTCCTAGATTTGTATTCAAACAGACATGGTTTTCAATTTGTTCTCAACCACGTGAATGTGCCAGTTCTCGTGCATGCTCTTCCTACTAGGATTTCGCAGTGTATAGCCAGTCCAATAGTAAGTTTTTTTAAGCTACGTGTTTGGAGAGTATCTTTGGACCCCAAAGAGTTGTATAAGTTGGGAAAATGGAGATTTGCATGTGGCATTGGCCGTTGGGCAGCTAGCTATTGCATTTGAAAGCTCCACAGAAAGAACCCGTAGGTACTATTACGACAGGTGGCTTTGAATCCAGTTTGTTAGTCGTTTGCATCTCAGTTAACAAAAATAAGCTTGAATCCCTCCATTCGTAGATCAATCAGCTAAAGTTGTTAAAACAATAGTACTAGTGGAGTACTGACAACATCTGTAGTAGAGTATGCAGTGCTCATAGTACTCCCTCCTTCCATTTATATAGGGCCTATGTGGAGGAGAGAGATGTGAAAAAGTAAAGGGAGTGAGCTCTCATGCAAGAGCCTAGCTATATACGCATTCCTAGTTAAATACAATAAATATGAAGAAAGAGGTAGAGAGGAGATGGAAAAAATACTAATACAATAGCCAACCTTATATTTTTTTTGCGGGAAATAGCCCACACTACTGTATGAGTGCATATAGAGGATGGCTATAGATGACATGGCAGTTCCTTATAGCCATCGGCTGGCTATATTATTAACAATGCTCTAATGCGTTTTTCAAAACCGCCTTTGACTATTGACAAGATTAATAGTACATGAGATGTATAATGTGAAAATTATATCATTGGAAGCTCCTTTCACATACGAATTTGACCGTATGCTTTGTGTAAGTTGCATGCCATATATTATTACTCTAACATTTGGTCAAAGTTAGCCTCGAAAAACGCATTAGGCCCTGTAGATGGAAGGAGGGAGTAGTAGTGGAAGTGGATCCTCTGACATAGGTATCCCTGCCTTACCCTCCCTTTCGTTCACTTACTGGCGGACCGCATGCTTGCTAGGCCCCGCATGTGAGTTACTCAATGGGTTCGGCCACGTCAGGGGATCCTCATCCGTAGTATACTCCCTCTGTTTTTATTTACTATGCATAAAACGGAGGGAGTGGTAGTACAAATGACACGGGCGGGGGAGGGGGAGGGACGTCGGTTTGCTCTCTACAGTGGTCCCACAAGCGAGCGAAAACGCAGGACGAAGCGCGTTCCATTCGCTTAGTGACGTGGAGGGTCCAGCGTGCAGGGGTGCAATGCAAATCCGACAAGAGTGATGTACAGTCAAAACTGATTAACCGGTCGTCACCGAAACCACTATTCACACCAGAACCTTCGCTGCTCGGCATACGCCAGGCACTGCCCCAAAACCACACCTCCTCTCCAGCCCATCCCTGTTGGTGTCAAAACTGGCGGATCTTGGGTAGGGGGTCTCGAACTGTGCATCTAGGATCGATGGTTACAGGAGACAGGGGACACGATGTTTACCCATGTTCGGGCCCTCTCTATGGAGGTAATACCCTACTTCTTGCTTGATTGATCTTGATGAATATGAGTATTACAAGAGTTGATCTACCACGAGATCGTAATGGCTAAACCCTAGAGGTCTAGCCTATATGACTATGGTAATGAGTTTATATGCTATCCGGACTACGCCCTTCGGTTTATATAGACACGGGAGGATCTAGGGTGACATAGAGTCGGTTACATAAGAAGGAATCTTCATAGTTGGTCGCCAAGCTTGCCTTCCACGCCAAGGAGAGTCCAATCCGGACATGGGTACAGTCTTCGGCCTTCGCGTCTTCACAGCCCATCAATCCGGCCCATGGATAACAGGCCGGACGCCCGAGGACCCCTTAGTCCAGGACTCCCTCAGTAGCCCCTGAACCTGGCTTCAATGATGAGAAGTCCGGCGCGCAGATTGTCTTTGACATTGCAAGGCTAGTTCCCTTCTTTCCGAACTCCAAGATAGTCTTCGGACGCAGTGATAGTATCCGGACCTGTCACACACCCCATACGCAACCACAGAGAAAATATAGTTTTACACGAATCCAATCTGCTGACAAATTTTTGTAGCATGACATTACGCCCGGCCGGTCAGAATTCCAAACCGTTTTTGTGTTTGACGCCCCACGTTCCGAGACACGGTTGCCATTGGCATGTCTTGTCAATGTAGAGATCGTGTCCCCTTATCGCGGGATTCTCATCAATGCGGGCATGGGTAACCCAACCGTGCCATTTATACAACCCTTGGGAATAGGCGAGTTTTTAGGGCGAGTGGGGAGGCGCTTGATATTCACGGCCTTTATAGGGGGATAAGGATTCCCGTCCTTCACCCACACCGTTTCTCTCCTTCAGTCCTTCCGGCCTTGAGCTCCAGCTCCCAAGCTTTAGCTTTTCCTCGTTCGAGAAAGCACTCCAAACATGTCTGGATCTGGAGTTGGAGGCAAGTGGATAGCCTCCTCCGTTAAGAAGAAGGACATCACGGAGCTCCGGGAGGCCGGATATTTGGCCAAGGAGATTGCTCATCGACTTCCGGCAAAGGGGCAAATCGTCCCCACTCCCGAGCCCCATGAGAGGGTTGTGTTTCTCACACATTTTGTCCGCGGGCTGGGATTCCCTCTCCACCCGTTTGTCCGTGGACTGATGTTTTACTATGGGCTAGACTTTCCTGACCTAGCCCCTAACTTTATTCTCAACATCACGGCATTCATTGTCGTGTGCGACGCCTTTCTCCGCATCCCACCTCATTTCGGCCTATGGCTGAAGACCTTCAATGTGAAGCCGAAGGTGTTGAGCGGTCAACAAGCAGAGTGCGGAGGCGCCATGGTGGGCAAGATGCCCAATGTTACCTGGCCCGAAGGCTCCTTTGCGGAGACGGTGAAGGGGTGGCAATCGGGGTGGTTCTACATCACCGAACCGTGCGACGCTGACTGGGCGGCGGCCCCCGAATTCCGATCTGGAACCCCGATGTGGCTCACCTCCTGGCAAGAGAAGGGCCTAACATAGGGTCCCTCGGACGAGCTGACTGGGCTCCAGACGTGCGTCCAGAACATGATAGACAGGAAAATCAAGCTCGTCAACATGATCCAGGTCATGCTCATTCGTCGAGTCCTTCCGTGCCAACGCCAGACTTGCTGTCTGTGGGAGTATGATCCGGCCAAGCACCAGACGCTACTAGAGCTCTTCGGCACGACGCACGAAGACATCTGGAAAGTGCTCTTCAAGGCCGGCGAGACACCACCGCCCACGACTGAGGATCACGGGCTCAGCTTAAAACGTCAGGCCAATTTGGTAAGTTGTTTCACGTTTTCAAGGCATAACTTTACTAGCATATTTTGAGGAAAAAGCCTAAGCCTTCCTATCGATGTGTTCAGGGCTGGATCGAGGTAGCAGGGGGGATTAACTATCCAGCTCCACTGCCCGAAGACCCCGAGTTTCCATTACTGACGAAAACGCTGTTTCCAGCACCTTATGAGGTGCCAGAGAAGACGGCCAAGAAAGCAGCCAAAGGGGCCCGAAGGGGCCTTCGCCGAAAAGGCGTTCCGGACGTGATGTCCGAAGATGAAACTCGCTCTTCGTCCGCCGAGGACGATGACGAGGAGGAGGAAAAGGAAGATGACTCCCCACCTCAAGAACGGCCTCCACGCATCTGGAGGCGAAAGCACCCAAGAGGGGGAAAGGCTTCCCCGCGGATAACTCCGCGTGGGATGTCGATAGTAGTCCGGAGCGGCCCTCCCGAGCCAAGCCTCGGGCCGCATCGTAAGTATCAAAAATCTTTTTTTACGCCCGAACGTCCGTCCTTTCCGCCTTGCAATATTGATATGTTTGAATCGTGTTATTGTAGTCCGGCTCGGGACAGTTCTCCGCCATCTTCATCAGAAGGTTCGCTGGACCCCAAGGAGAGGGCCAGCATGTCGCCGCCGCCCGCTTACTCCCCTTCGACCAAGGGTGATGATGAGGAAGCGTCCCAAAGGGCCTCCTCGAACCGGGGGAAGGCTCCGGAGATCGTCGGGGTGGCGCCCCAGGATGACTCCCGGGCCGCCGGATATATGAGGGAAAAAGCCCCTACGGAGACGGGCGGTGCGGGCCGAGTTCTACTCGATCCTTAACCAGATTCTATTCCAGAGATCTACACGGCTCTGGAATCTGGCAAACAACTTTTCCCAAAAAGAGGGGGTGTGCAACCGGTGACCTCTGTCCAACCGGAGGTGCCGAATCGTCTACTGGAAGCGTTACAAGGCACCTCCATTGTGGACGAGCACCGTGCCCATATGGGTACGATGATTGAAAGAGTTCAGTACGCCAAAGACGGACTGACCGAAGCCTGCGCTAGCCTTCTAGCAGGCTTTGAGGTGAGTAATATAATTGTAAGAAGAATATCACGGTGTAGACAGTAGCCCCTAATGCTCTATTCGGTGTCCGGGAAGAAAAAGCCGAACAGAGGATCAAAAATAGTTTTCGCAGGAGTCTAACATAAGGTGTCTATGTGAATAAGCAGGCCTCGTTGCGGGCTGCCACTGCTCAAACCGCGGAGGTCTCCGAACTGAAGCAGAAACTGGAGCGGGCAGAGGAAGAGCCCGGCCTCGTGAAGAAGCGCTGGAGGATAGCCAAGGAATGTAGCAACCCGCGTGTCTATTGAAGAATAAATGTTTCTAGCTGACAAAAGTGTCATGAGCTTTACTAGGGACCACGACCGAGGTGGCGACCTCAAAAAGGCGTTGGACGAGGCCGAGGAAAAAGCGGCCAAAGAACATGCCACACGCGAGAAGCACGAGGCCAGGGTCAGCAAGATTCAGCAAGAGCTCCAGGACGCTGTCAAAAAGTACAAGTCCTTGGAGCGTGGCTCTAAGGCACAAGAATCCGAACTTGCTAAGGCCCGCAAGAGCGTGCAAGATGCCCGAGCCGAAGCCCAGAGCGCCCTCCAGGAAATTGAGGCGGCCAAGAAGATTGCGGCAGGTAAGGCTGTCGCTATGCAAGGCAAGTATGAAAAGGAAACAATCCTTGAACTTACCCGAACTTGTGTTTTCCAGGGGCATTTACAGATCTGCCGCGCAGTGTATCAGATGCCGCCAAGTTCTACCAGCCCAAAGAAGGGATATCTATGGAGAAGCTGTTCTGGTCCCAATATCTTGGACCAGAACATCCGGTGCCCTTTAGCGACCAGTTGAAACAGCTGGTTGATCTGCACAAGTTGGCCTTGTTAGCCATGAAGGACCTGATAGTCCGGCTGTGGCCTGCCGAGCCCATGCCCGGCAGCTACTTTGGACTTCTAAATCGGCCTGTGAGTGCTTGTCCACGGCTCGAAGTCGTGAAGCGGTCGGTCTGCATTGAGGGTGCGCGGATGGCATTCGCGCGTGTCAAGAGGCACTGGGCGAAGATGCATGCCAAAAAGTTGATGACCGAAGGGCCACCTGAGGGCAAGGAGCATCGGCGACCCGAGCTATATTTCGACAGTGCCCAGGAGGGATCCCGCCTTGTGGCAGAGCAATGTGCGAAGGATGTGATATTCCCATGAAAACATTCGGGTTGTCCTATAATATAAAACAAGATTGGTATATAATATGATGCTTGTGATTAATTTTTACCTCCTGTGCGGCCGTTTATTAACATCTGAGGGTTGACCAGTCGTCGGCTTCTGCCCCCACGTAGATAGTATGGGGGTGTTTGGGGTAAATCTAAACACTCTTTACTCCACATTCTGGTCCTTAAAGGAGGTGTTTAGCGCAACGAACAAGGCAATCAGACTATACGGCCTTTATTACCCTCACTTAGCCATAGGAGTTTGACCATGAAAATTTCGGCGAAGCCCCTAGTGTTCGGGAGGCCGAACTAGGGGCGTTATATACGCCTAATAGGAGAAAACCGATTCCTCGCATAAAGCGGAAAAAATCTCTAGGGATTTGAGACCTCTCGAACAGCTGACCAGCTGTCGCCTCATCATGACAGTCAGTTTTCGGCTTTCTCTACTGAGGTGCTCGTCCGGACGAACCGGGACACAATCGCAGTAGTTCTCCCTTTACTACCTTAGCCGATATAGCGAAACATAAGGTAGCAAACACAAGAGCCGGGCAACCCAACTATTGACCAAAGACATGATTCGGAGCCGATGCATATAATGCTATAAGTTCGGGGTGCCGAATTGTACTGTAAAAGTGTTCGGACTTTTGTTGCCGTAATGCGGGGCATGATGGAGCCCCTGGCGTAGTAATACGTACCAGAATGTACGCGTGCAACGAGTAATAAATACAAAGGAAGAATGGGGAAGATTAAGTAAAAACTGACACTTCCCTTTATTTTTATAATGTGGTTAATACGTCGAGGCGTATTTGTACATGCAATATGATAAGCAAAAAAGTCTATTTAACATGCCAAAACCAAGTGCAGGTTGCGTGCGGGTATGTAAAAAAGGTATAGCAATCGTTAACACAGGCCACCTGGGGGTTCCCTTGTGCGCCAAAGCTCCTTGCCTCCTTGGTGTGTCCGACAGACGGGTTACCAGAAGAAACCTCGAAAAGAGAGAATTGACCTGGAATGGAAAAGAAAAGGTACGCGAATCTTGGGGTCGGTAGAGCCGCACTGTGGATCGCGAGCTAGGTATACCTCCATCCATATTTTTTGGGTGCGTAATTATGTACGCGTGGGACGGAGGCCGAATTGCTAATCAAGCTCTTTATAAGCCGAGTTGTCCTGTTGTAGTGTAGTCTGGACCCTCTTAACGATGTCCGGGGGCTCGGCAGCCAGATTATAGTTCTTCTTGAGAAGGCTGTTCTGTACCACTTCTGCTAGGGCGGCTGTGTGCTCCTCAGTACGGAGGGAGCGTTTCGTGTTTCCATCGACTGTTATGACGCCGTGTGGACCGGGCATCTTGAGCTTGAGATAAGTGTAGTGTGGCACTACATTGAATCTAGCAAACGCGGTTCATCCGAGCAGTGCGTGGTAGCCGCTGCGGAAGGGGGCGATATCGAAGATTAACTCTTCGCTTCAGAAGTTGTCCGGAGAACCGAAGACCACCTCCAACGTGATTGAGCCCGTACAGCGGGCCTCTACGCCTGGTATGACTCCTTTAAAGGTAGTCTTTGTGGGTTTGATCCGTGAGGGATTAATGCCCATCTTCCCCAGTGTATCCTGATAGAGCAGGTTGAGGCTGCTACCACCGTCCATTAGGACTCGTGTTAGGTGAAATCCGTTGATGATTGGGTCAAGGACCAGTGCGGCCGAACCGCCATGGCGGATACTAGTTGGGTGGTCTCGTCGATCAAAGGTGATCAGGAAATGACGACCACAGGATTGAATTTTGGGGCGACTGGCTCTACCGCGTAGACGTCCCTAAGTGCTCGCTTGCGCTCCCTTTTGGGTATGTGTGTAGCATATATCGTGTTCACCGTTTTAACTTGAGGGGGAAATTTCTTCTACCGCCCAGTGTTCGGCTGCCGGGGCTCTTCGTCTTCGTCCTCGCTTTGCGATACCGTTTCCTTGTTCTCGGTATTTGACTTGGTGGCTTGCTTGAAGACCCGGCAATCTCTGTTGGTATGATTGGCTTGTTTACCTGGGGTGCCATGTATCTGGCACGAACGATCGAGTATGTGGTCCAAGCTGGATGGTCCCTTGCTGTTCCTTCTATAAGGTTTCTTTCGCTGGCCAGGCTTGGAGCCACTGAATCCGGCGTGAACTGCAGTGTCATTGGTGTTATCGCCATTACTTCGTCGTTTGTGTCTATTGCGCCGGGTCTTGCCGGTGCTATTTTTGGCCCCGGAGGGGCCTGCCTCGTTGGCTGTGTTTTTACTACGAGCCAGCCAACTATCTTCACCCGCGCAAAAGCGGGTCATGAGTGCTGTGAGGGCTGCCATAGACTTCGGCTTTTCTTGGTCGAGGTGGCGGGCGACCCATTCGTCACGGATGCTGTGTTTGAAGGCCGCTAGGCCTTCGGCATCCAGACAGTCAACGAATTGGGTCTTTTTGGTTAGGAACCTAGTCCAGAAGTTTCTGGCTGATTCTCCGGGTTGTTGGACTATATGACTTAAGTCATCGGCATCTGGTGGCCGGACATAAGTACCTTGGAAGTTGTCAAGAAAAGCTTCTTCCAAGTCCTCCCAACTGCCGATAGAATTTTCAGGCAGGCTATTTATCCAGTGTCTAGCTGGCCCTTTTAATTTTAGTGGGAGGTATTTGATGGCGTGGAGGTCGACTCCTCGGGCCATATGGATGTGGAGAATAAAATCTTCGATCCACACTGCGGGATCAGTTGTTCCATCGTATGATTCAATATTGACGGGCTTGAACCCCTCGGGGATTTCGTGATCCAGTACTTCATCTGTGAAGCAGATAGGGTGTGTGGCGCCTCTATATCGGGTCGCGTCACGGCACACCTCCGATGAAGTCCGTCTGCGGTTATCGGCCCGGGCGTGACTAGGTTTGTCACTACGAATAGGTAGCCGTCATCCTGAGTCGGGAAGCGTCCTCGCGATCCGTAGATTGATCTGGTGTGTCCTGCTCTACTGTCCAGGTCCCGCCGAAGGTCCTATGTATGGTCCTGAGTTGTTCTGTCTCTGTTTTTATGAGGCGGTGGGGCGGGCTATTATTCGGCTTGAGTTGCCGTTTTATCCCGACCGCGTGGTGGTCGGTCCGCCGCACTATCCCATCCATGTGGTGGTCGGTCCGCATTACGCGAGGGAGGTATGGGATCTGGTGCCTCCTCATCGAACTGAGGTAGCAGTCTGCACTTTGGCTAACTCTTGGCTGGGCGCTTGAGGCCGTATTCTTTGGCTGCCAGGACATCGGTCCATCTGTCAATGAGTAGGTCTTGATCGGCTTGGAGCTGCTGCTGCTTTTTCTTCAGGCTTCTTGTAGTAGCTATTAGCTGGCGCTTGAAGCGCTCCTGCTCAAGGGGTGCCTCTGGCGCAATGAAATCCTCACTGCCGAGGCTCTCCTCATCCTCGAAGACTGGACGATAACTGTCATCATCCGGGTCATTGCGCATGGCCTGTTTATCAGGGTTAACTTGCCTGTTGTCTTGTTCCTCCTATTCGAATGCAGTTCCCACAGGGTCTTCATTGTTTTGGGCGTCGCCCGGAGTACTATTTTCTCCGGTGCCAGTGTTGCCATCTTTTGAGCGACGAGGCTTAGAACGGCGTTTAGGGCGCCGGTGCTTGGACTGTGTCTCAGAAGATTTATTCGCAACTGGATCTTCTTTGGCATCGTCGCTAGCTTTTTTAGGTGTGTCGACCATGTAGACATCGTACGAAGAGGTGGCCGTCCAACGTCCAGTGAATGGCGGGTCTTGGCCTTGCTCCTTGTCGGCATCGTCGTCCATACCGTCGATGTCTTCGGAGCCGTAATCAAGCACGTTGGTTAAGTCATCGACAGTGGCTATGAAGTGGGTGGCGGGTGGGAAGCAAAATTCCCCATCATCAGCCTCTTGCTCGAACCGAACATAGTTCGGCTGTGAGTCCTTCTCCAAGGACAAATTCTTTAACGAATTTAGCACATCACCCAAAGGTGAGTGCTGGAAGATGTCTGCGGGGTTGAATTCGAAAATCGATAATCGATCCAGCTTGGTGTCCGCAGGCGTACAGGGTCCGGAACTTATAACCGGAGACGAGTCCGGAGTTCCGTTGACGCAAATATTGTAGGGTGTCGAGTCCGTGTGCGGCTCCAACGCCGTGGACTCTATGGCCTCGGATGGCACGATCTGCTCCGGTTGTAAGGCCGTGGCAGCAACAGGAACCATCTCCTGGATGTGATCCGATGACAGATTTAAGTCCTGTTCATCGGGGCGAGGGTGAGCGATCGTCGCGGTCTCGAATCCATCGAAGATCAAGTCTCCGCAGACGTCCGCGACGTAGTTCAAGCTTCCGAATCTGACCTGATGGCCAGGGGCGTAGCTATCAATCTGCTCTAGACAGCCAAGCGAGTTGGCCCGCAGTACGAAGACACCGAACACAAAGATCTGTCCGGGGAGGAAGGTTTCTCCTTGGACGGCGTCACTATCGATGATTGAAGGGGCCATCGAACCTTTCATCGATGGCACAGTGGAACTCTCAATTAAAACCGGCGGATCACGGGTAGGGGGTCCCAAACTGTGCGTCTAGGATCGATGGTTACAGGAGACAGGGGACACGATGTTTACCCAGGTTCGGGCCCTCTCTATGGAGGTAATACCCTACTTCCTGCTTGATTGATCTTGATGAATATGAGTATTACAAGAGGTGATCTACCACGGATCATAATGGCTAAATCCTAGAAGTATAGCCTGTATGACTATGGTAATGAGTGTATATGCTATCCGGACTACGCCCTCCGGTTTATATAGACACCGGAGGGATCTAGGGTTACATAGAGTCGGTTACATCAGAAGTAATCTTCATAGTTGGTCGCCAAGCTTGCCTTCCACGCCAAGGAGAGTCCAATCCGGACACGGGTACAGTCTTCAGCCTTCGCGTCTTCACAGCCCATCAGTTCGGCCCATGGATAACAGGCTGGACGCCCGAGGACCCCTTAGTCTAGGACACCCTCAATCCCCCCACCTTTCGATCCCCTAGCCCACATCAAGTGTCCCCTAGTTTGCCGGAAAGCCATGGTGCGCTGCAAGATCACATACTACAAGATGCTGACATCGGAGCGCCACGCAGAAATCGCGGCGGCGATTGGCGCCATAGACCTCCGTTCCCAAGCTCGCTTTGCGGCGGGCCAATCCCCGAGTTCTCCGGAGCCAAGCTACGAGGAGGAGGAAGCGGATCCAATGTTCACGGCGGAGGTCGCAGCGCAGAAGGCCCCCGATGCGTATGAGACGATGGACGTCAACTTCGTGCCGGCGTCTGGGTCCCCCATGCTGCAGGCGGACCAACGGTTCATCCTGGCGATACTAAAGGAGGACCGGGAGGCAGCGGCTCAACTCGACGCAGAGCGCGCGCATGCCGCTGCCATCGAGGCTCCCCTGCAGGCGAAACCGGATGTTGTGGATGTGAACCGGGCGACGGAGGCTCAACTTGAGGTGGAGCGCGCGGATGCCGCTGCCATCGAGGCCCTCCTGCAGGCGGACCCGGACATCCTCGACTTGAACCGGGCGGCGGAGGCTCAACTCGACGCGGAGCGCGCGGATGCCGCTGCCATCGAGGCCCTCCTGCAGGCGGAACCGAACGTCCTTGATTTGAACCGGGCGGCAGAGGCTCAACTCGACGCGGAGCGCACGGATGCCGCTGCCATCGAGGCCCTCCTATAGGCGGAACCAGACATCCTCGACTTGAACCAGGCGGTAATCTCGTCCGTGCAGAACGCCCGCACGCTCCGCGTGAACGAGTAGCTGGAGGCCGAGGACAACCACGGTGCAGAGACACACGTCGGCAGCTACAGCTGGTTTGCACCGCCAGCCAAAGACGACGAGGCCGTCTCGTTCCGCAAGCAGTGATAGTTTTTCTTTATGTTGTTGTTTTTAGGGATCTTTTGCTGTGTAAAAACATATATTGTTATGCAAGTCTCCTGACTTTCATCATTTGGGTCAGTCTACCATTTCAGGCTGTTGGATGAATATCCTACGTCTCCTAACCCTTCTTGTTCACCTCTTCTTCTTCCCCAACAGACCACCGCACGGGCCGTACGGATCCTCCCCAACATGCGGTTGGATAAACTGTATGAACGAAAATTATGTGTCAGCGGTAGGATGGCTGACTTTGGTTTGTTCACATGCGGGAGCACGTGTCAGTGAGGGTGCGTTCCCATGGTTAGGTTTGCGGCGTGCAGGAGCGACTGTGTGAGGGTGCGGTGCGACCGTGTGAGGGTGCGGTGCGACCGCGACAGCCATGCGCAAGTGTACCTCCTTTTCATTTTGAAAACTTTAGGCAAGCTTGGCAAAAATGTGTGGCGAAGTATGGCAATGCAAGGCCTAGACCCTTACAGGATAAGTACGTACGTACTAGGAGTACTAGTTTTAATAAAGAAAGGTGGGGTTTTCCTTCGCGGGATTAATCGATAGAAATCCTCGTTTGACGTGTCAATTAATGTGTATTTTTTTCTCCAAAGCCCAAAGAGCTAACCATCTCAATCCTCATCGCTTGATTAATGCAGCGCCATTCAAACCAACCTTCTCACTTCTGCATGCATGCAAGGGTATATTAATGTCCTTGGTTGCTAGTACGAGGCAAACCCCATCAATTTTGCCTTGATTAGTGTTAGTGGCCTTTTACAAATTGTAATTTTGATATACTGGCCTTGTGTACAAAAACAATGGAGGTAGTAACTATTTGACTTCCTTCCCCATTGCGGTGACGTCGACGATACCTCGAACGTTGTGGTTTGACGAAGTGCATTCAATGAAGAACACCGTTGAGGGAGACCACAGGACGCAAGTGCCGCCTGCAAGCTGAGACAACTGCCTTATTTGCATCCAGGATGTCCGTTTGAACCAAAGGACGCGTAAATGTACTACTACTACTAGTACTCCACAATAGCGTCGTCCGTCCAGCCTAGTGCGGTTAGGTGGTTTCTCGAAGAAGACGATGGAGAAGCGGAGTCAGCGACGAGTGAAATGATGGTTGCTTTGTCCGTGCTTTGTGATTTGACGCCTCAATGCTTTGTGATTTGTGATAGAAGGGACAGGGGAGTAGACTCTATGCTCTGTACTGTACATGCGTCCAAGCACGGGAGCAAAAGGAGAGACGTTGCATTTTTCTATTCCTTTAATCAATCAATCAGGGAGCTTCGGTTCCATCTTTTTGGCTTTGGCAGCACCGTCCGCAATGGTTCCCATCGATGCCAAAAGCTATTTTCATATTTGGCTACACATTATGGATGCCCTTAACCGTACCACTTGGTTTTGCTCCTGTGTGCTATCTATACAAATCTCAATTATATTGATCTAAAAAATTATAGAATCAAGATTAGTAAAAAGGAGGTGATTTTGCCACGCGGATGGCGGGGGAGGTTTCTTATTTTTCAAGGACGTTGGCCTGGCGGTTTGCTAACATGCAGTCCCACGGGTCAGTGCTTTACCAAGCCGATCCACGTCCCACATGAGGCAGAACAACGGCAGAAGCAACACGTGGTTAACTTGAAGAAGATCTTATAAAAAACATGAAGAAGATGAGGGAGAAGCGGATTCAGCAACGAGTGAAATGATGGTTGCTTCGTCCCTCCAACTTCTTTTTTAGCATTATTACTTTGTCCCTCCAACTTAACTGTGGGAAAGGTGCAGCTTTGTGATTTGACGGCTCATTGCTCATTACTATGCCGGCGCCATGACTGGGGTGCTTCACCCCTACTGCTCTACACTGTATTTCGGTATGGCACGTGGACCCGGTAGCATGATGTCCCACATGTCGGCGAACAGGACTAGAACATTTATGAAAGCGAGTGCTCCACTCTTATGATGGAGGAGTACACGACACGGCGACCCCGTGAACTGTCACTTGTACTGTATAGTACTATAGTTTTGCTGTTTCGCACGATCCATTGATACAAACCCGATTAAACAGGAAAGTGCGGGATTTTTCCCGCGTGGTAGACGGTACTGGCCATACATTTCAAAGGCAATTTTAATGTATGCAAACTGAATAATTAAGTAACAATATGAGAGCTAGTAAAACTAAAAGCACATATGATTTATTGTGTTACAGTGTAGTAGTAGTGTTGTATTGCAAAGTTGTTAGATGTAACATGCGAGAACGTGTAGAGATGTAGTTTTGGAGGGCCTACAGAGAGAAAAGCGTAATACAGTCACCGAACTTCAGAATACGCTCATTACGGTCACTATATACGTTTTGCGGTGATTATACGGTCACTTGCTCACCGTTCAGTATTGAATCGCACTCTGTTGACCGGCCAAATAGTCTGCATGGCACCATGTTGACTAGTTAAACTGACCACGTTCCTTGTGGGTCCCACATGTCAGTTCACATAGGAAAAAGTTCAGATAAACACAAATTTACCCAGGCGCGACAAGACTCCAACCCGTGCGTGGGAATCACTTGGTTGTGTATGTGTCTATCAGGGCCTGATGTGTGCGCATGCACGTGTAGGTTAAGCACTTGAGCGTGAGAGTGTGTGTTGGTGGTGTGGTGTGTGCATGCATGTGTGCGTGTGAGTGTTGTGTGCGTGCGTGGCTGCGTGTGTACGTGTGAGTGTTGCGTGCGTGCGTGGCTGCATGTGGTCGTGTGAGTGTTGCGTGCATGCAGTTCGTGTGCATGCGTGCGTGTGTGTATAGCTCCTGTGTGTTAAAACAGATGGCTCAACATACCAATACAAGGCCACCTTGTCCGCTGTGCCCGCGGTCATGACTTTGAACCACCGTCCAATATTTTTTTGTCGTTTGTTTTCATTCTTACTAGCAAGATTCTCATGCGTTGCACGTAACATCAAGATGCATTTGTATGACTAGTTTATCTTGTGAGAGAAAAGGATGAACGAGGGAAGGCCTTATTTGCAAATGTGGAGAGGTGTGTGGGTACCTTTTTGCAATATTTCCATATTTTCCTTCCTATCCGTCAGATATAAATCGGACAGCCTATGTTGCAGGATGGCAGGCACACCATCATCACCAACTCTATTTTTTATATGAGTGTAGAAGAGTAGATACAAGCCGACAGGTGGGCCCAATGGTAGTGAGATAATGTGATGCAACACTAGAGGTGAAATGTGTTGCGTTTAACTGGTCAACTAGTCGTGTCTTGAGCAAATACAGAGCTATATGGTGAGCCCGTGACTGTATAATAACCACAAAACATAAATGGTGACCGTAATGAGTGGATTCTGAAGTCCAATGTACGTATCGTGCTTTCGCTCGAAATACAATGATCGTCATTGTATACATCGCGAGAGAAAGATCAAACATGCGTGAATGTGCTGGGGGCTTACTTTTATAGGACCTGGAGATAGTTTGTGTGCGTACGTGAAAGGGACGTAGAGGGGGTGTATGCGATGGGGAGAGAGATGCTCTTCGTTTCTCTTTATTATGACTAACTTTATATATAGTATAAAAATATAAAAGTTCACAGTGCGGAATAAATATCATTGTGGGCACCATGCAATGCAAATTAACGTTCATACTCCTCCATATAACTTTGTAATGTTGTATATATGTAGAAATTCTAAAATATTTTTTTGGCCACACTTTATTCAAAACGAATGTTGTATGCGAAATAAACGTGAAGATAGGGCTTTTTAGATCAATGGGGTACGTGATGTAACATGTGTGAATGTGTAGTTGATGTATTTGGCAGGGCCTAGATAGGTATGTGTGTGTATTACATATTCGAGAGAGGCATGGATAGAGGGGCCGGCGGGGGGAGGGGGCGTGGGAGAGATAGCACGAGAAATGAGAGAGGTCTAGAGAGAGAGACTAATATGATGTCACGACGAGAGATTCCCTTGAGTGTGTATATGCAAGGGGGGAGGGTATAGAGGCACGAGGAGATTTTTTGTGTGATGTCTGTGTTGGTATGTGTGGGTGTTAGAAGATAACGAGACCTGGGGGCAGAGGTGAGGCTCTTGGTTCGGTTCCGTCCTGCGCCACATTGGTCGGCCCGTGACGCATTTAGGGAGACCCATGGAGATGACTTGTCGTACAAGACAACAATAGCAGAATTGTGAAGGACTCTGTGTCCACTAACAAAGCCGGCTAGGATTTGTAACCCTGGGTTATTGGACTAAGGTAACCCCTTATCTTTGATATTACTATTCATCCAACCTAACTTTAAGGGGCATCCTACAGAATGCTCTGCTAGAATCATACTCGTCGATCAGGAAGAGAGGTGTGAGACAATGCGTGAGAGACAGGCCTAAAGATAATGTGCATACAGGAGACACGTAGGCAGGTCTATGTATATAGAAAGGGTCGATGGGGATTGTGCGTGTGTATGCTTGTGACAGGAAGAGTGGTTGTGATAAAGGTTAGTGAAAACAGTTGTAAATGATTACGAGAGGGAGGGAGATTTATATCGAGAGCATGTCTGCGAGAAAGACACCTCGGGAGAGAGTGTGTGAGCATGTGTGAGAGACCACCGATGGAGAGTGAAACTACACGTAAAAGACTGATGTACACATTGATTAAAGATATAAATTGTATCCAAATATTAGGATGGGATCATGATATTTGCAATTCGCGTAAAGAACGGTCATTGATCCATCAGACATCTAGATTCTATCTAATTTGAGCATGTCTATGTTATTATTCGACATAATTGATCCACATAGTTAGTATTTTGAACTCCAGATAATGCATCGCTTTAGAAATCGAATATAAACGAGTATAGTTCATGTTGTGTGTGTAAAGCACATTATACATATGAAAGTTACACAATGAACATTATAAATACCTAGCTATGAACTAGCATACATTTGAATTCAACTTAAGATGGTTTAAAAAAATCAAATTCAACATGAAGTCCATTCAATTATTGGAATTCGATATCATGGCATTTGTAAATCATACCTAAGTTATGGGGGCACCAATCTTTGCTCTGATTTTGTACATAATAGCATATATAGTCGTGTACAAAATAGATTCAAATTTAGCTCCTCCATTCCAAAATAATCGTAGTTATAGGATTTTCAAGTGTCAAAATTTCAAAAAGAAGCAGATAATTTAATGAGGTTTTCAAACATACAAGGTCAAATTTAACGTTGTCTATTTAGGTCAATCCTTAAAGTTCAAGAGTACTCTAAACATGAACGCTTTGGTTTCAAAATTTAGAACGAAGCGCCAAAAGAGCATCTACTCGCCCGAAACTGCGTGAGACCAATGTTTGGTAGTAGAAGGAAATTACGTTTCTAACTCCGACCCGTGAAACCTACCGGCCCAACGTCCAAAGGTATAAACCGGGTAGGTTTGTAGCTTTATCTAGACGCCACGCAACCGCCTCCGAAAAACGTTCATACACAATGGCTGCCTAAGCACACATGCGCGCGGCCGAAATTGCTCCCGCCCACTATTTGGGACACCTGGGATTACCTTCCTACCCCGACCCGAAGTAGGTGCGAAATTTAAGAGGGGGTAAAGTTTGTACTTTCCGCAAATTTCAAACAAGCGCGTCCCATCTGTTCAAAAAAGCCAAAAACAAGCGCGTCTCAGACCGAAACATGGTTCTCCCTTAGCTCCCCCCGCCCCCCGCCCCCTGTCCAATTCCCCATTCGTACTTCGTGGGCGCCAAAACTACCTCTCCACCAGCCGCGAAACCCCGGCGTCCTCCGTCCGCCACCCCATCCCACCCATCAACCACCGCCCTCCTCCATCACGCCGGAGCCGATACCCCGACGTCGTCGTCCACCGTAACCTCAACCGCAACACCCTCCATGGCTAGTAGTTGAAGCCGAGGCCGAGCCGTCCGTACCCGAGCCAGTTCAACCACGCTGTCTTGGGCCTCACCGCTGCCGCTCCAACTTCGCCACCGTCCACCGCACCGGAGCTGTTCCTGCTACACCATCCTTTGCCGCCTCGGATGTGCTTCCCCTCCGCTGACATACGGCCACGGCAACACAATCAACAATTTGGCCATGGGTTCGTCCAAGCCTGCACCCTCCTCCAAAACATCACTTTCCCCGACAAAAAGAAGAAGATCGGCGCGACATGTGGAGGCGACCACACCGGCAACCGAAAATGGTACTCCTCTTCCCTTATTCGTGCAAATCTTACATGTCTACTTGCACGGTATTCATCCCACAGAAGACACTAGTTGACCGCTTCTTTTGATACTAGTTCCTAGTTACTCGCGATGCACAAGGTTTCTCCTCATATACTATTTCACCTTAGCTAGAGGTCCAACGCCCCCCTGGATTTCAATTCCTGGTCAGTTTATTCCCAATTAACGGAAGCATTCCCCAGCGTAACAGGCGCTAGTCCGCCTATTACGCCGGGGAAGCAGTGCCTCAGTGTTTATCTTAGGGGCGTGTGGGGCCTAGGGCTGCTGGCGCCTGATCTGGAGGTCGGCCGGGATTAAAGGGATGGCCTGGGGGTGCTGCCAAGCACGATGGTGGTGTGAGGTCGAGGGGAGGGCGGGGCGACGGAGGCAGCACACTGGGCCGGTGGTCGCTGGCGGTTCAAGAAAGATCATCAACAGTGACTTGCGGGAGGTAGACGAAGGCCATCTGCCCGTTCCTTATAGATCGGACGGTTCATAAAAAAATCGACTGGCGTATTCATTTTCATTCGACTGTTATCTTGATAGGACCACATGTTGTGGTGTGCTGGAGGAGTGCCTGCATTTCCTGTGCTCATATATTACAAAATTATACGGGGTAGAATCTAATTTTGTTTGCCATGCAATGTTGTAGAGCTATCATATGTCTCCTGTCATTTATTTTTCAGCCACCTGCTATCTGCTACTTTTATAGTGCACTAGTTCTGCAAACACTTCACCCATACTCTCACTATTGTGTTTTTATGCAAGGGTATTTCAGACCCTGCCTTGACAGAAGCAGAAAAGAGTAGAGAGAAGTCGCTCCAGCGTGGTACGTGGCTAGGCCAGACATGTTTCAAGACTTCAAAGGGTGCAGTGTTAGCAGATGGAGACGGGGAACGTGGCTCTGCAGTTGATGATCTCGCTCACCGTGAACCACCATCCCAGGTGCTTGCTTTAACTTCACGGTGTCATATGTGGTTGCATGTTGCATATGGTGCCTAGCTTGTATTCGAAAGGCCGAAGTCGGTCTTTATCAAGATAAGGAAATATATTTTTTATATGAACCACCATCCCGGGAGCAACAGCAGACAAATAGCTAGTCAGGGCACTGGCTGAGCTAGTGACAAGCCCAGCATAGACATGCATCACCTGGAAGCCAACTAAAAAGCCACGATGGTGGCGAAGCAGCCCGCCTCCCACCAGTCTCTCAGGTCCTAGATGATAATGCTCACCACTCCAGCTGGATGTCTAGCTTGTATTGCTTCCAATTTGGTTAAATTGTATCTACTTAGCTTACACACTATACCATTGAATATGACATGCCTTCCTGTTTTTGGTACATACTAGTACATCTGTCTATTAACCATGTTCTTACATCAAACTAATGTTCTTGTGTATCCCTCGTCAATCACTTATGATGAGGCAGTCAGGCAAGTGGACTACTGTGAGAAAAGATCATCATTTAAAGATTGCAGCGTCAGCCTCCCCACATGATTCTCAAGAAACAGCAAGGCTAGATGAAGATAGTGAACGTAGCTCTATAGTTGATTACCGCATTTACCCTACATTAGCATCGCAGGTGCTTGCTCTAACTTGGTAGCGTGATATGTGGTTGCATGTTGCATATGATGTCTCGATTGTAATTCTTCCAATCTGGTTAAATTGCATGTGCTATTCTACTTAGTTTATACATTATACCTGTTAATGTAATATGCCTTCCTATTTTTAGTATATAGTACATCTGTCTATTAAGCATGTCCTTACCTAAAACAATTGTTTTTTTTGTATCCCGCATAAATCAATATGACGAGACACCTTCAGTATATGCAGTGTGATATTAGTTGCATCTTTCATATGATTTATAGCATGCGCTGCTTCTAATTTGTTGAAATGACATTTATGATGGGACGTTTTTTTAACTTGGCAGAGTCATATTCGTTGCCTCTTTCATGTGGTGTCTAGCTTGCATTGCTTCTTATTTGTTGAAATGGTTTCTGCTTAGTTTACACAAACAGTTGTGAATATGCCATGTCGTCCTATTTTTCGTATTATTTCATCCTGGAATCATGTGTTTGCCTTACATAAAAGTAGTGATTGTCAGTATCATGCACGAATGAGTTCTGAAGAGTGAATTTTATTGCTTTTTCTTGTCGGTTTTACTTGACAATTCAAAATAAATAAAGCGGAAGGAAGTTAACAAGGTAGCGGATGATGGTGCTCCTTCCAAACTGAGGGCCTCTACAGATTCTACTCCTCCATCCCCCAAGATGATTTCCAAGACAACACATGCATAGACACTCAACATAGTTGTGTTGATGATGAGCACGTCTCCCCTAGTGCACCATCACAGGTGCTCCCTCTAACTTGGCACTGTTATATGTGGTTGCATGTTATGTATGATGTCTATTGTATTGTTTCTAATTTTGTTGAATTTCATCTGCTTACTTTACACATTGTACTTGTGAATAAGACACGTGTTCCAGTTTCTAGAACATACAATATCTGTCTATCACACCATGTTCTTACATCAAAGTACTACTGTTGTGTAACCTGCAACAATCACTTATCATAAGACACGTTTGACTTGGGAGTGTGATATAGGTTACATCTCGCATTCTTTTCTAGATTGTACTACTTCTAATTTGTTGAAATGACACTTATGATGAGACAATTTTAACTTGGTAGAGTGATATTCATTGCATCTTTCATATGGTGTCTAGCTTTCATTGCTTCTAATTTGTTGAAATGCCTTCTCCTTAGTTTACACATCATAAGCTGTGAATATGCAATGATGTGAATATGCAATGGCACTAATGACGAGAGACCTTTAACTTGGTAGTGTGATGTTGTTTGCATCTTCCATATGATTTATTTCTTATACTGCATCACATTTGTTTAAACGACATTTATGATGAGACACTGTTAACTTGGCAGAGCGATTTGTAGCATCTTTCATATGGTGTCTACCTTCCATTGCATTGCTTCTTATTTAGTGAAATGTCTTCTGCTTAGTTTACACATCATAGTTCTGTTATCTCATGTCGTCCTGTTTTTCGTACATATTACATCCTCCTATCATGTGGTAGTCTAACATCAAAGTTTAGTTCGTCTGTATCACGCATCAATTTGTTTTGAAGAACTAAATTGTTTTTCGTTTTTCTTGTCGGCTTGACTTAACATGGCACAGGGAAAGGGAAGCGGAAGAATCCTGCAGATTCTGCTGGCACTGATGGTGCAATAGAAGGTCAAAGTCCAGCGGAAAATTGTACCAACAGGGTATCCCGTGCTACACGAGCTGCAGAACAAGCCAAACAGAAACAAATAGCAACCACCAAACAAGCAGAGACAACCCTAGTTGTTGCAACACCTTCCACAGTACCACCAGCTGCACGATTTACTCGTTGGTCAACTCAGCTACCAGCATGTGCCCAAGCTCCCTTGCCACCTGACACTACTTCCGAAGCACTCTTGACACAAGATGAGTTGGCAAGATCAAATGAACTTTGTGAGCTTCAACAGCAAGAAGGTAGTTGCTGGAGTCAAGTAACAGTTGCATGCTTCTTTATATGTAGTCTCATAGTTTGATGTACACTAACACTTCCTATGTTTGTTGTTCGACTAGCACCTAGGCGCAATAGGAAACAAACATCAGGGATAATGCTCGATAGGTTAACTAAATCTAGAGGTGGAAGAATGGAGATCCATTTTGAGGCAGGTTTAAAAAGGCCACGTGATGCTACAGAGTTAGCCAAGTTAGTATCAGAGGAAGCGGTTGCTGTTAGGTGTCATGTACGTATCCTCCCAACATGGATTCAGTACAGGAATGACAAAGACGAAACCCAGTTCAACACCTTCCTCAACCATTTATCTGTAAGTATGGTTATGTATGGAAACTAGTAATATCGTCTTGCTCTGTCCAATACTTTCTAGGTTGCTGATAATGAGACTCCCATAATTTTCAACAGATGAGGTTCAAGTTGGATAGCCAAGATGATGCAACCAGACAAGCTTGCACCCATGTTTTCAAGTCTGCTCTGCGACAGTATCGGTATAACTTGAGGAAAACTCACTTTGAAGGCAAGGCTAATAGTGAACTTGCCCAAACATCTCAAGTGGAAAATATATCGGATGAAGACTGGAGAGGCCTCGTTAAACACTGGTCTGATCCGAAGTATCAGGTACATTATATATATGTGATCAGATCACATGTTGAAGTCATATTTACGCATGTGCCACACAAATCTATCTTCTTGTAGGTGAACTGTTTAAAGAACAAGGCCAACCGTACGAAAGTGAAATTCCAACAAACGACAGGATCTCGTAGCTATATTGCACACTGCAAGGCTCTTGTAATTAGCTGTTGTTTCAGTCTTTTCGCAGTACCATATTATCAGATCTATATTGACTTGTTCCAAATGCAGAGGAAAGCCCGCAAGGACCACAAAGTACCTGAAGCAAATGTTGTGGAAATCTTCAAGGACTGTCACACCAGCAAGACGAAGGGCATGACTACACCAGTCAAAGCCGCTGTTGTAAGTCCTTAATCCTCATGATTTTTAACTACTACTTACTCTGACTCGTGCCTTGAAATGCATGGTTTGCAGTCAATGTCTATTAATCTTTTCAATTTTATACACAATTGTCTTAGCGTATCACTGCACCTTACAAGGTTTAAAAGAGAGGAGTGACGTTCCTTTGATATTGACCTGTAATCTAGTTCCATGCTGAACTTGCCCACACAACGTTACAGTTTCCTGTTTGTCTGTTCTCAGTTGTTTTGTGATATGAATGATGTCATATTATGCTTACCGTATTATAAACTTTGTCTCTTTATCCTTAGCTGTCAATACAATGTGAAGAAATAGACAATACATTAGCCATGGTACATGGTCATATGTTTGGAACCTGGTTTTATTATGTACTTTGCAGTAAAATACAACTAATATTTTACATGGGTTCACCAGAATAATTTCTGTATATAGACCAAAGCTATTTTGTTTGGTTTTCCTGCCTCCTTAATATCTTCTGTTGTGGTACTACTAATCTAAAAAAATTACCTTTCAGCAAGTTATGGAAAAAATGGTGGAACCGCCAGCTTCTGAAGGTGGCGAGGCAACTATAACCGCAATGCCCGCTCTTGCTGTAGTGGGTCAGTACCTGTCCACTAACAGTGCCAAAAGCACGTTCCTGCGTAATACTGGGTTGGTTGTGAAGGCAATCTCGTCCAAACTGCCTCATGATCTAGACATGCAAGCTCAAAACAATGTTATATCTGCACTCCAGACATAAGTACGTTCCCTAACAGAGACCCTTTGTGTAACAAGGACAGACATTGTTCGATGTCGTCAAGATATGCATGGTTTTGAAACCAGAATATCAGACATTTGCTATGTTGTTCAGGAGCCTAGGAGAAATGAAGGCGAAGGTTATGGTGCTCCGTCGGACAATACAACATGAAAACGTAACAGTCAGGTCAAATGAACTGAGCTTCTGAACTTCTGGTGGTGCATTTATCTGCCAGACTGTTAACTTTTATGCCAACCTTCCTTTTGTTTTATAGTTGTAATTTGTTTTGTTGCGATAAAAAATTTGTTCTTAACGTGCAGCCACCGGCTGAAGAAAACAGCAAGCCATTTTTGTATAGTGTAGGTTGTTCCCTATATTTTCACTGGTGGCGATCTTTGATGCTCAATGGATGTAATCTGTGCAATCGCCTTAATAGCCTAGTGTTAGTTTCGGGCTTATTTATTTCCTAGTCTTCCTTTTCCCTGGTTTGCTAGTGGCAGCAACAACCATGGGCCATATACGGACCGTGGTAACCATGACCCTGCTACGGGCCGTAGGATCCATGGGCCTCCTAGGAGCCGTCTTTAAATGGGCCTCCAACATGGGCATAGAATCGGTGGGCCTCCAGCCGTCGGATAAATGGGTCTACATGGGCAGTAAACGGGCGTAATTGGTAAAATTATTAAAACAGGTGAAGCAGGCTAGTTATGAAGATTTTGTAATAAGACTTGCGTCAGCATACGAAGGTTATCAATTCTATTTGGCCCAGCACAGTGATGGGCCGGAGGATAGCAAAGGCTTAACTCTATCACAGGCATAACGGGTCGTTAATGGGCCAGAATATAGGACGGGCTGGAAACGGCGCAACGGGTTAACAAGCCAGGAACGGGCCGACTTTTGCCACGGGCCGAATTTGGCCCATTAGGAGAATAAGCCAGTAACGGGCCGGATGTAATCGCGGCACGGAAAGGAGCCCAAGAACGTATGGGCCGTCAGTAGGCCGAAAGCTAACACGGGCTGGAAACGGCCCATGTGAATCATGGGCTGTTAACGGGTACAAAGAAATTTACTGTTCATTCTGGGCTAGAGTCACCGTGGGCCTTTAAAGGGCCTAAAGATACGAAGGCCTCATATGGGCCGAAGGACGTCGTGGGCCATACATGGGCCGAACGTGAAACGGGCTGGTGTTATATTCGACGGCCCACATGACGTTGTTGGGCCGATTTCGGGTAGGCCCTAACGGGCCGTGAGTTACCGGGCCGTAAAATGGGCTATTTGCAAAGAGACCATTAACAGGCTTTTCATGGGCCAGCCCGCTAACTTTTGACCAAGTCAAACGGGCCGGCCATTGTAAGCTAAATGGGCCGGTGGTGGGCCGTCGCATGTGTCGACATATCATAGGCGCCTATCTGACCCACTGACGAGCTGACACGTGTGTCCTCCGGCCAATCAGAATTTTTCACGTGGAAATTTCCCATTGGTCCGGGCTGTTAACGGGTTATCGGATCCAAAACCGGACCTGATAGCTTAACAGCATTCCGTTACGGTAGATGCGATGTGTCGGTCACCATTGACGAAAGCACTTCTGCGACGCGCGATTTATCATCATGGAAGTGGACACTTCCGTGATGATAATTTTGGTAATGTCATGGAACACTTCTACGACAGCACCTGTATGACTATCTTGATTCTGTCATAAAATTGTCATGGATGTACATGCATGACAGAAAACGTGACCTGCAGTGACACACACGTATCATCACGGAAGTGTATTTTTTTGTAGTGTAAGTTATCGTCCTTTATCAATGCCTTGTAAGTTTTTTACGCCACACCTGGGGTTTGAAGTGTTTCCCGTGCGACAACGTCCTCTTGCATCCGAGCTCTAATGCCGAACTAAATCCGAGGCGGCTTTTCACAGCCGAGCTCCGACGATGGTCGGCATCTGAGGTATCATAAGTTACCTTGGCCTCTGAAAATTTTAATGAGTTCATCCGAGCTTAAATGCCGGAGTAGTCTTCTATGGAACGAGCCATTCAAATCTGAGCTTTATGACAGACCGCTTCCGAGCTCCAACCCCGGACTGCATGCAAGCTCTAACGATGGTCAGCGTCCGAGGTGTCATAAACTACTCCGGTCTTTAAAAGATTGAACGAATTCAGCTCAGCTTAATACCGGAAATGCCCTCTATGGAGCCAGGCACTAGCGCCCGAGCTTTATGTCGGACTGCTTCCGAGGTGGTGCACCACCCGGACTGTGGGCTAATTTTTTGTGAAAGATTGGTGCAATTTATTCTCTGCCGAGATATATAGCCAGTAGCCCTCAAGGTGTGTGTTGGTCTAAAACTCGAGATGCGCTTGAAGGATGACATAAGACTGTTGATCCCAGTAGCCCCTGAGACTCGGGTTGATTCGCAAAATCAGCCTAAGGATCAACTCCTAGCTGGGCAGAATACTTCGAGACACAAAAAGCGGCGTGCATAGTCCTCAGTACTCAGGTAGGGTGCGGCCGACCAACCTGAGGATCATAATCTCCTCGGAAACTATATTGCACATAAATTTTCTGCACTGGACTGTCAATGCAGTAGCCCCCGAGAATTGGGTTGGGCAACATGGGCGACCCTAGGATCATACCTCCTCGGGAACTAGTTCAACTGTCATGTATGTTTTGACAATACCGAGGTGGTGTTCAGCTGGAAAGATGTCGAACTGTAGTTGTAGAAAAGAGTTTCACGCCGAACACCTCAACCAAGAGAATGTCCCGCTTCCTGAAAGCAAAACATAAAATAGGTGAAAGATATTATAAGCTCAAAAGACCAAAAGCATGCGTAAAAAACTTTACGTCTAGATTGAATCAAGTTGTTTGGGTGCCAATACGAAATTGGTCTTAAAATTGTACTTCCGTCGTGCTTTGACATGACACATCCGATCTCTAGACTTCAAGTGGGTCAGCCTTCGGCTTCAACCTCCCTATCCTGAAGGCGGAGTGTTTCTCAGGCCAGTTTAGCGGACTAAACGCAAGCGGCTTTAGAGAGAAACCAGGCTACCCAGCTATTGATCATACACCTGAGTCGAGAAAAGAGTGTTAGAAAAAGACTTTGTAGTGACTAAGAAGAAAACATCTATTATAAAATGGCTCATATTAATTTAAGAGCCCCAAGTGACTTGAGTAAAAGAATTTTATGTATAATGATTGTATGTACCAAATTACTTATATAATATTTGCGTTTGTCCGGACTTTGAACGCGTCTTAACCCACCGTCAGCTTCTCCCTCTTCGGCCAGGTGCCGAAAAGTGTTATCTACTCTGCCTACCGACAATATCGACGGTGTTTCGGATAACCAGGCTGTAACAAACAAAGCGCGCCTAGGGAACTTATGATATATTACTTATGTAACATAAGAAGCATCTTCAAAGAAAATAGTGCCCCCAACGGTACCTTTCTTTGGTCGCTCATGTTTACTATGAGACTTGTGCAATAGATTTGTGTACGCGTGAGTTCCGTCGTGTGCCGACCGTAGTTGAAAACAATAAGAGCGCTAGCTTTCGGCTTCACCCGTCTGAGGTATGAGTTCGGATGACCCAGTCGTATCAATCGCAGAGGTGCTCCCTTTACTCCCTAGCCGAACAATCGGGAATGTAGGGGTAAGCACAGGAGCCAGACAACCCAGCTTTGCGGAACACTTAAGTCAACATGATGCATATTTTGGCAGAATACACGAACAACGAATTGTGCAATACATTAAGAATCATATGCAAGAAGAATGGCTTCATAAAGGGCCCCCAAGTAAACGGGGGTATTTGAATTTGTTTGTAACAAACAAGGTTTCGACAAAGAAAGTTTTTCGCAAACGACTTTTTGTCAAAAAACTATAATGCTTGGTCGAACCGAACAAAATTTAAAACCGAAAGTTTTTAGCATGAAAGCGACTTAGCTAGTTAATGTGCTCGGTGTGACATAGGCCGAGCTTGTAGCGGCTCAAGGTCCCAACCCCCAAGCCGGTCTTGACGTACCCGAGCGAAGAGCTCGGCTTGATGAAGTGATAGCACGACAGTGCCGAAGTGCCGAGGCGAAGCCCCCGGTCCAGCCGAAGAGACCGAGTAGTTCGGCAGCGTCACAATCAAGCCCCCACATTAGTCGACGTGTCGAAACAGGTCGGCATGGTGGACGTCAGTTTGATGAAGCGACGACGCGATAATGGCGACACAGGGTATCACACCATGGTGACGGTAGAGTTTGGTTGATGGAGGCGAGAGGACGACTCCGTACGCCGAGCTGACTGCGTGACGCAGCCAAATTTAATTATCTGCATACATAAAATAGTGCAAGGCAGAAGTAATATTAATAAAATGTTTTAAAACAAAAAATTAAAAATTCCTCCAATTAATCAATTTGAGTGAAAATAATAATTAAAGGAACACGGCTTGGACACGGGGGTCGGCTCGACGGAGTGGGAGCATCAAAGTGTCATTGCAGATCAGAATTTGACGAACAATGATGTTATCGGGCTGCTGACAGAAAACCAATCAATCATATAACAGCGACTGCAAGGGAGACAAGATTGTAGAATTGCCACAATGAAAATTCTCAAACCATAGAAGACATGTTCTGGGATACTGTGCTGCAAAAGGCCAACTATGAGCTGAATTATAAATAAGAAACATATATAGAGAAAAACAAATCTCCATGATGTGTGTTAGGATGTCCTTCTCTCAATGTGGTCACTTGGCATGTACTACCACCGCTTCATGTATGCACAGCTGTACGTGCGCCCTTGAGAAGCCGGTCTAGTTGGAGCTAAGCGGACCATCTCATGGAGACCGTGTTACACAGTCCAAGCCAATTATCTGCGCACATAATAGATGGCAAGCCAAAAATGATAACAAACAAAGGTAATGATAATATATATATTTTAAAAAATCCTTCTACTTAGTTAATTTAAGTGAAGCAAATAAGTAAAGGAATATGTCCTGGGCACCGAGGTGCCTGAACAAGAGTTCGGTTTGATGAAGTGGCGACACTGCACGGCCAATGTGGCGAGATGAAGTCCTTGGTGCAGTTAACATGGCGAAGCTGTGATCGACGGATGCCAAAGTCTCATGAAGGTCGGCTAGTGACGCCGAAGTCTAATGCCGACCGAGGTGTGGAAGCAGGTCGGCTGGTGACACGTAAGTCCCCGGAGCAGGTTGATGAAGGGATGCCAAAGCCCCGGTCCAGCCGAGGTGACGGAGCAGGTAGGTAAGGTGGCACTAGATCCCCATGCCAGCCAACGTGTCAGAGCAGGTCGGCGTGATGGACGTCAGCTTGAAGAAGTAACCGCGCGGCGATGCCAACGCAGGTCGAAATTCGTGACGCGATCAATGTTGACATAGGTCGGAAATCCACAAGAGACTGGCCAGACCGACGACGCACACGAACATTGATAAAATTCCCCTACAAAAATAATGCGGTAGAAACCAACAAAAAATATTCTATGCGTAATAGTTTTATGTGGTAAACAAATATTTAGCAAAAATAAAACCTGTTTGATGACGATAACCGAAGTGGACCGAAGCAAACAAAAGAATCAATCTGGGCTGGTAATCAGGTTAAGCTAGCAGTACTAGAGGTTGAATTACATAGACTTCATTGACTAGACCTCGTGTATCATTCTGCAACACTATAGCACTCAACTGGGTTAGTAATACTTTTAGTCTACGCACTTATCAGCAGAAAGTAATGCTAGTATAGGACTAGCTGGAGCACAAGTATTGGATTTAAAAAAGGAGAGAGAGAAAAGAGCCTCCCTGTGTGACGCATGAGCACGGTCTGGCCCGTGTACACTTCTCGCAACTGTCTCCTCGGCTGAATCACGAATGATCGGATTGCTTTTAATTTCTTGCGTTGACCTATGTTGAGAATGCTCCAATTCTAGGCTACTGTCTGTGACACGCTTCTTCACAATTTGGCGTGCTACCAGTAACTGCAACATAATTCAGATCCGACGTACTGTCAATGCAGATCAAAGTTCTTCAGATAATGATGTCCGCAGGGTCCGATGATAATGTGATGATGCTGGTCCGAACCTGCATGGCGTCAGCTCAAGGCGCATGGAGCCACGACGTTCAATGCGGCACAGTGACGAACACGAACACGCAGACGACATCAGTGTGGCCACACATTTACTAACCTGTGTACAGAAGACGATACTGGCCAAAGTAATAATTCCTAGGAGAAAATGTACTACAGACTAAAAATAATTTAAAGAGGTAGCACCACAGTAATATGTGTAGCTGGCCAAATCGAAGACAGACAAAGCGAAGTCTCACGTAAAGGTTGTCCGTCCGTAGATGAAATAGCCGAACTGAGACCTCGGGAGGAGTTCTTCAATTAGTAATATTATGGTAGCACTTTGCGTTCGCTCCAGCAGCCAGCACACAGGGTTGTACTCGTATTATTAGGTAACTACGTAAAAAGTAGATGAAAAGCAAACAAGTCAAGAGCCCAGGCTACCTTCACATTTGATTAAATAATTAAACAAAAATAAAAGGAAGGAATCTCCCTGTGGGTTGCCGTACGACCGAATTCGCGTCGGTCCCGGCGTACTGCTCCATGAGAAGCACTACTGCGCGTACGTGATCTACTCAGCTGTAACGCCGCCGGTCGGATTGCCACATGTTTTTTATTGCATTGACCTAGATCGCGGCCGCAAGCTCTAGGCTATTGTTTGCATGGTGGCACTTCTCAGATCCGACGTACTACCCGCCAGCGGATACATCTGCCTGTAAATAAAATGGCACGACGTGACAACAATAGTTTTGCAGAAGAGAAAATCTACATGAAACAAATCTTTACTGAAAAACATCACCTGATTGTTTGATCTAGATTCCCATCAAACCGCGATGAACACCTAGCCGTCTCTCAATGAAAGCACCAATGTCGGTGTCAAAACTGGCGGATCTCGTAGTAGGGGTCCTAAGCTAGGCGTCTTGGAGCGATGGTAACATGGACACAGGATTTTACCCAGGTTCGGGCTCTCTCAAGGAGATAATACCCTACGTCCTGCTTTTGATTGTATTGATATGAGGATAGTATATAGTATAGGTATCTACCACGAGATTGTAGTAATGAATACGAGATTGTCTATTGACTAGCCTGGCCTCGGTTTATATATGCACCGTAGGCCTAGGGTTTAGAGGAGTCCTTGTCTTGTGCGCCAAGTCTTGTTGAATCCTCCTTGTATTCGGCATGGGCTCACCAAAGTGGCCCATTAGTGAATCATCATGGGGGTCCTTGGCCTGACCCACTGGTCGGGAGACGAAGTGGTGAGTACCCCTAGTCTAGGACACCATCAACGGGCCGGACTCCCTGGCCGCTCCACTGAGGCGTGGGGAGCCCCCCGGAGTGAACGTTACCGCGCCCCTGCCAGAGGCCGCCCGACCAGATGCTCGTGTCATCCGAGGAGCGGGCTCCGGCTGTTGGGGACCCTGACAAAGCGCCGGGAGTCCGTGGCCAGGGGGCTCGTCAGCATCATCGTCATCCTCGAGATCGCGGAGAAGCTCGTGCCGCGATTGGGGGAACGCCTCCTCCAGGTCGTCATCCTCGGTCTCCTCCGAGTCCTCTTCGCCGCCGCTGTTGCCGGAGCACAGCACCACGAGGGAATTTGGGGTGGCCGGACGGCTCGAGCCCCAACTCGTTAAAGGCGGGCATGGCGGCAACCAGATCCTCCTTGTTGTCGCAGTAGTACAATGGGGTGTAGGCCTCGGGGACGTGTCCAGCTTCTCACATGTCAGGCTGGCGGGGCGCAACCTTATATCGTCCCTCGCGCCCTGGTATTCCTACATGGGCTTCGAGTGCAACTGGAGCGGCACCAAGCGCTGCATCAAGAACTCGTTCACGATCATCGCCCTCGTCGGCAGCTTGGCCTCCATATCTGAGGTGATCCTCTCCATGACGGGATGCGCCCGCAGTGAGCTTCACGGAACCCCACTCTGGGATTCATGTGGGCAGCTCTGCCGGAAGCTCAAGGACCGGATCAGAATCCTGGACGTCTAGGAAGACCCAGCGGTGCCGGAAGCCCTCGACGTTCTTCCCATCTTTTAGGAGAAAATTTCCCTTCTGGACTGCGACGAAGGAGACGCACGTGGATTTCTGGTCCTGGTCATGGAGTTGCAAGCTGAAGTAGTGGCGGAAGAGAGCCACTGAGGGCTTGATGCCCACGAAGACCTTGCAATAAAAGGCGAAGACGGACAGGGGGAGAATGGAGTTAGGCTGGAGATGGAGGGCGTGCGTCTTGTAGTGCCTGAGGATAGCGGAGAAGATCTCCAAGAAGGGTGGGACAAGCCTTGAGAAGACGCTATGGAGGAAGAAAGGGTAGATCGTATTTGCCAAGGTGCTCCGCTCTGCGGAGCCAGGCCGAATTAGGGTCTCGCCTCACTCATTCGTGTCGCCCACCGCCATCAGGAGCAAGGGGGTGAGGTCCCCCTCCTTGGCAACAGAGGAGGTCGCGAGTGTCAGTAGAAGAGATGAGGAGGTCGCGGCCTGTACCACAGGCTTCGATTTCCCGGCGGGCACCATTCGGAGAGTCGTCGACGCTGGCGAGGGAAGGAAGAAAGGGCGGCGCCACGATTGGCTCTGGAGGGGTTTCTGTCTAGAAAAGGGGATCGGGAGCAAGGTAAGGATGGGCAATGATGGTCAAGTGGCGCGCCCAGTCTTTTGTCATCCTGGGCAGTTGCCGAGGCGACGTGGGAGAGCAGAGGCGTCCATGTCTCGTCATGCGCCAAGCGTCAAGTCTAGCCCGCAGGTGATTGGGGACCGTGTCTCTTCACCCTTCACCCTTTGCCTTCGCTCCGAAGCCAGGCGGAGCGCGCCTTGGGCCCGGGGGCTACTATCGGCGTTCTGGGATCGGGGGTACCCAGACCTGCCTGCCTGCGGCCCAGGACATGACTTCATCGACGACCCAGTATGACCCAGCTGCAAGACCCTCGCGAGGCGAGCAACATCAAGACCTCCCGAGGAGCGGCTCCCCGAGCTGCCTCATGAGGATCGAAGATCTCTATGCAAGCCTCCCGTCTCACGAGGCTTGCGATGACGTGAGCCATGACGACCAAGGCCAGGCGGGCGATGTCCAGGACAGTTTCCTCTTCCTTGCTAAGTTGGCAAGGACGTATGCGGGTTCCCGAGGGATCCCCCAAAGGTTTCCATTCTGGTGCAACAAGACCAAGCCCATGTGCTCGGCAGGACGGATGTCATCGCCGAGCCCACAGCTGCGTCATGACCAGAAGCATTACAGGAGAAGACCACCTTTCGTCAGGATAAGATGTACCTCCTGTCCCCCTTCAAAATTGGCCACGGTGGTATTCCTTCCCACCTAAGCTATGAGGGAAGAGAGTCGGGCCTAGTATAAAGATAGGCTAGTCTCCACCGTAGAGAGGGGTCGATTCATTCTCTCCCTCTGAGCTCTCCCGAGGCAGCTCACCCACTGTACTAGTTCATCCTCATCCTCCTAGCAATCCACCACAAAGCAGGAGTAGGGTTTTAAACCACAAGGTGGCCCGAACCTGGGTAAATCTCTGTGTTCATCTCTCTCCCCTACTCGCACGAACTCGACGAGGCCAAGCCATGAGACGATGAGCTTGAAGCGGAAGCTAGGCTAGATCTTCGCACATGCCCCAGAGTTTGAACCTTGAATGGGTTCGTGGAGCCCTAATTCCGACACGAACAAAGCATAATAAGCATACCATCATACAAATATACATAACAACAAGTAAAACTAATTATCACACAATCATCAAAACACGCAATGGAAACCAAAACACAAATCGAGGGGAAACAATAAACTCTTTAAAACTACAAGTAATACAAGCTATAAAATAAGCTATAATACTACAAGTAATACAAGCTATAAAATAGTTTAATACTACAAAAAAATTCTTTAACATAACAAAATTAAGGTTTGTATTAAATAACAGACAGAAAACATAAAGAAAAAATTTATGCAAAAAGAATCATTTTAAAACCTTTTATGAAACTCCTAATATGCTTAAAATGGTTTTCCTAGTAAAACAAAAGAAAACAAGCTACTAAAATATATATTTTTGCTATAAATAGTTAATCTACAGAACTAATCTGAACATGTCGAAAAGAACAGAAAGAAAATAATTTAAAGCAATTTAAAATAAAAGAAATAGAACAAAAGGTGTAAAAAAGCAAAACAGTATTGTTTTCGTGATAAAATAATGTTAGTTAATTCTATAATTCACCAAACTAAACCTACTGATAGACAAACTCATAAGAAATCAGTAGCAAAAAGAAACACTATAAAATATTAATCCTAGCTCAAGGTATCGCAAACATACTGATCTGAACAAAGTTCATATAAATCAATTTTCAAAATTTCAAACATGATCGAAATTGATATCTACACAAACTTTAGGAAATGTCAAAACTACAGAAAAAATAATCAAATTAAAATATTAAATAACCTAGGAGATATAGATTTTACAAGACAGAAACTTTTCTGTTTTTAAAACAGAAATGAAAACACAAAAAATAAAACAGATCGGGGCTGCTACGTGTCACGCTGCTACTGGGCCTAGGGATGTGCGATCTCTAGCTATTAAACGCTTCGGGCGATAACTAACAAAACCGCACTGCTAAAAAAATAAACCGATCGGCTAAACCGATCTGGACTAAACCGGTCTACGAATAAAACCTAACCCTTCGTCGATTCTAATCTAACTGTTGATTGCAGATCGGATGGCGAGGGGAGGCGTGGGCTTGCAGTGGTCGTCGCAACGAACAGAGGACGGCGGCGGCGGCTCGGGCGTCGTGGTGGTGGCGGCTCCGGCGGTCGAGGAAGGTGGCGAAGATGTCAGGGCAGTGCGGCGGCCTCATGGTGGGGTCGGTGGCGGTCGGCGACGGCAGAGGCAAGAGTGGTGGTGGTGGCAGCGCTCGAGCGCTCTGTTGCTCTGGTGGCGGACGGCGGTCTTCGAGGTGGTGGCTTGATGCGACCTGGAGGGCCCGCTCCTTGGGATTATCCAAGGCTTTCATCCATGTTCATGGGGAACTTCCCACTCTTCGATGGTTCGGCGCCTTGCGGTCCAGGCGAGGAGGTTGTGGTCTCCTTCGAAGAAAGGGTTGGACGGATGTGTCATGCCGAGGTCCTTAGGGTTGGTGATGGCAGGCCATGTAGATGCACCTTCATTCCCTCTCCAGAGTTGGCACTGCTTCTGACCATGTGTAGTCGTGGTGGATTCTATTTGTGAGCTGCATTGGGATTTTCCCTGAAGAGGAAGGGTGAAGAAATATAGTAGCTGATAAGAATTTCCCTTAGTGAGAAGCAAGGTTATCGAACCAATAGGAGAATCATGCAAAGCCTAGTGAACAGTACCTGCACACAAAAGAGCCAATACTTTCACCCAACGCGGCCAAGAGGGTTGTCAATCCCCTTGAACTCATTACTTGCAAGGATCAAATTTGGCAATGGTAGATATATAAATAGCAAAACAAAATAAAAGGTAGTAAATTGCAGCGAGGTATTTTTGGTTTTTGTAATATGATAAAGCTAGACCCGGTGGCCATAGTTTTCACTAGAGGCTTCTCTCTTGAATAAATAGCATACGGTGGGTAGACAAATTACCATTGCATAGTTATGATTTTATTCATGGCAATAATAATGTATATAGGCATTACGTCTGTGACAATTAGACCAAAATGATTTTGCATCTACTACCGTGACTCCACCAATTGACCGCTATCCAGCATGCATCTATGGAAGTTCATGACAAACAGAGTAACGCTTTAAGCAAGATGACATAATATAGACAGAATAAACTCAAGCAATATGAATAAACCCCATCGTTTTATGCTTAATGGCAACAATACAAATATGTGCCTTGCTACGCTTTTGTCACGAGGTGAGGACACCGCAAGATCAATCTAATTGGCCAAACCAAATGGATACACCGGAGAGAAATACAAGTCTATAACAATCATGCATAATAAAGTTCAGTAAAGACTCAATTACTTTAAATGAATAATCTCATCATAAACACACAATTCATCGGGTCCCAACAAACACACCGCGAAAGAAAATTACATCGGATAGAACTCCATGGAGATCATGGAGAACTTTGTATTGAAAGCTCATAGAGAAATAAGAATCCATCTAGCTACTAGCTATGGACCCATAGGTCTGTGGTAAAATACTCACACATCATTGGAGGTGCGACAAGGATGATGTAGAAGCCCTCCATGATCGATTCCCCCTCCGGCAGAGTACTAGAAAAGGCCACTAGATGGGATCGCGGAAGAACAAAAGCTTGCGGCGGTGGAAAAAGTGTTTCGGGTGGCTCTCTGTTGGTTTGGGAATATTTCGGAATTTATGGAGATGGAATTAGATCAATCGGAGCTACGCTTGACCCATGAGCTTAGGGGGAGCCCCACTCCGGGGGCGCACCGGTGAGCTCGTGATTCTCCCATAGATCTTCTGGCCTCCTACCGAACGTTCTAGGGTCCGTTCTGGTCTAGAAAATATCACCATAAAGTTCCATCGTGTTTGGACTTCGTTTGGTACTGATTTTCAGGAAAGCCAAAAACAAGGGAAAATGACAATTGGCACTGGGCACTGAGTTAATAGGTTTGTCCCCCAAAAATGATATAAAATTGCATATAAAGTATCTAAGATTGGTAATATAATATCATGAAACAATAAAAAAATTATAGATACGTTGGAGACATATTAGAATCCCAAATCTTAATTCCTACTCGTCCTCGAGTAGGTAAATGATAAAAACATAATTTTTTATGTTGAATGCTACCTAGGATGTTTATCATATAATCTCTTTAAGGTATAAATATTGATAAACGATGAAGTAATTGATATCAACATAATAATATCCATGAATATAAGAATATAATCATTACTTTTTGAAAATATACGATGCTCAACGAATGTTATGCATACTCATTGAATTATGTAACCATGGCATGACTCCGCCTTCACCACATAAGTATAAATCATAGGCACCCCGGTGTCAAATCAAGTAATTGTATAATACTTTTTACGTGCTTCAGCATTTTTTACTCCACTCAATTCATGAGTGTGAGCCATCAATATTAGTATTAGGGTGGAATAGAGTGCGGTGGTAGAGATATATAGGAGAAGTCAAAAAGAAAGAAATGCTCGCATCAACTCGGCGGATCATTAGGCCATTGAGAGGCCTTAAAATCGATATCAATGCGAGGAGTAGGGATTGCCATGCAACGTATGCACTAGAGTTATAAATGTATGAAAACTCAAACAGAAACTAAGTGGGTGTGCATCCAACTTTCTTGCTCATTAAGACTGATACGTCTCCAATGTATCTCTAATTTTTTACTGTTCAATGTTGTTATATTATAATTCTTGGATGTTTTACTACCATTTTATAGAAACTTTATATCATTTTTTGGGACTAACTATTAACATAGTGCCCAGTGCCAGTTGATGTTTTTTACTTCGCAGAATATCAGTACCAAACAGAGTCCAAATGCAGCGAAACTTTTTGGAGAATTTTTTTTGGACCAAAAGACAACCTGGGAACCAAGAAAGTACCTGGGGAGAGGTCTGTGGGAACCACAACCTACTAGGGCGCACCCTGGTGGGTTGTGGGGCCCACGGGTGCCTCCTCCACCGCCTCTTCGCCCTATAAATTCCCAAATATTCCAGAAACCCTACGGGAGTCGACAAAACACAGTTCCAGCCACTGCAAGTTCCAGAACCACGAGATCCAATCTAACACCATCATGGAGGGGTTCATCATCCTCACTGGTGCCTCTCCGATGGTGCGTGATTAGTCCACCATAGACCTATGGGTCCATAGGCAGTAGCTAGATGGCTTCCTCTCTCTCTTTTGATTCTCAATACAATGGTCTCTTGGAGATCTATTTGGTGTAATGACTTTTGCAGTGTGTTTGTTGGGATCGGATGAAGTTTGAGTTTATGATGAGATTTTTATCCATGAATATTATTTGAGTCTTCTTTGATCTCTTATATGCATGATTATTTATAGCCTCGTATTTCTTCTTCAAATCTTTGGTTTAGTTAGGCCAACTAGATCAATCTTTCTTGCCATGGGAAGAGGTGCTTTGTGGTGGGTTCAATCTTGCGGTGCTCTTTTCTAGTGATAGAAGGGGCAGCAAGACTGTAAGTGCATCTAGTGCCACCCCTAGTTGGTTTTGGAGTATTGACGACAAACATGGTTGAGGGACTAATGTGTTTATGAGAATTGCAGGATAACACAGGTAGTAGTCCCTCATTGATTCGGTTTACCTACCAGAGATGACCCCTAAAAATGTGTGAAGACATTGAAGACAATGGTGGTTCGTGAAGACATTCATGCTGAAGATAATGACCTATGAAGACATTCACTTGAAGACTATCGAGTGCTAAGACATAGTTTCTTTCGTAGTTTCCTTTTCTTCTTTATTGAGTCATAGGAACCGCTGTACTGTTAAGTGGGGTCCAAGTGAACAAAGTCAGATGATGGATGTGATGCTCAACCAAAATCCTATGTCTTCGAGCGAAGACTATAAGAGCAAATCTTATCTAGAGTTGGATGAGTCAGCTTTGCTTGTAGCCCAAGCCAAGCTGCCCCGTGTGTTTGAAATCCGACCGTTGGACACGTGTTGGTTCCTTAGTGACCCAGGGTCATTTCGGACATATCATGTCGGGTTGCCTCCTGGATATAAATAGCCCACCCCCTACACCATAAATTGGTGGCTTCTCAGAGTTAGTGCACGGCTTTTCTCGTTTGAGAGCAACCCACCTCCGAAGCCTTTGATAGAGAGATCCTTGCGAGGACAAAGCCCAAAACACCTAGAGCCAAAGAGTGTTAGGCATCACTGAAGTATTTCTGTCCGCGTGACCTGAAGACTTGTTAAACTTGAGGACTGTGCATCCTCCAGCCGGTTAGGTGTCACGTTCTGAGGATCCAAGAGTCATTGTGGATCGCAAGTTAACGGAGTCTGTGAAGGTTTGGAAGTCTACCTTGAAGACTTACCAGAGTGATTGGGCGAGGACTGGGTGTCCTTATGTCAAGGGGAATAAGGTGAAGACACAGTCTTCTGAGTTCAATCTCAGTCTCCCTAACCAGACGTACAGTTGTCACAGCAACTAGAACTGGTCTACCAAATCCTTGTCTTCACCAGGCTACTGGTTCTATCGCCTACCTCCTTTACATTTCAAATTATCTTCGTGAAGTCATGGCTTGCTTGCCTGATCTGTTTGACTTCACTATGCGAAGAATATTAGATGTTTGTATTCATACTGTCTTCCATTATGATCTGTACTACCTAGCTACTATTAGTCTTTATGCTTTCACTATATTGCTTACTTGACTATGGCCTGTCTAGTGTAGTTCATCTTCCGCTGCATATCATATAGGTTCAATTGATTGTTTGTCTTCAAAGACCTCATGTTTTGAAGACTTCCATAAAAATCACCTATTCACCCCCCTCTAGTCGATAACTAGCAATTTCAATTGGTATCAGAGCAAGGTGCTCCCTTGTTCTATGTGATTCGGTTTAACCACCTAGAGATTTAGCTATGTCGACTGCATGGATAATCAAAGTCACTACTGCGTGCCCGGTCTTTGATGGCACTGATTACCCCTACTGGAAGAATAAGATGCATATGCATCTTGAAGCAATTGACATCGACCTCTGGTATGTCATTAGAACTGGCGTTCCCAAGGTCGGTGAAGGTGTTACCGTTGCTGATGTCAAGAGGTTTGCGCAACTGGACTCGACTGCCAAGAACATCATCTGTGGTCATCTAACCAAAGGATAGTATGGCCATGTGATTGCTTTGGAAACTGCGAAGCTAGTCTGGGACTGGCTGTCCAAGGTCAACGAAGGCGTCTCAACTCAGAGAGACTCAAGGATTGATGTTCTTCGCAATCTCTTCAACCGCTTTAAGAGAAACGACAATGAGAATGTCCAGCTCACGTTTGATCGCCTCACTAATATCACCAATGAGCTTCGCGCACTCGGCGCCACTGAGAAAACCAAGCATGAAATTGTGAAGAAGCTACTGAGATCACTTGATAGCTCATTTGACACTTTGGCCCTAATGATTCAAGAACGCCCTGACTTCAAACATCTCGATCCGTCTGACATACTTGAGAGGCTCAACACACATGAGTTCGAGCTATCTGAGAAGAGAGATATCTATGGCCCCAATTATGGCCGATCTCGTGCCTTGAAGGCAAAAGTTTTTTCCACATCTGAAGAAGAATCTGACTACAGTTCTGGTGATCCTGAAGACATTGGCAAAGAGCTAGCAATGCTTGTGAGAAAGTTCCAAAAGTTCTCCAAGAAGAATCACTTCAGAAATTCTTCAAGATCCAGCTCAAGAAATGATGAGGCTTCCTCTCGTGACTACAAGAAGAGAACATGCCACAAATGCAAGAAGCCAGGCCACTACATATCTGAATGTCCTCAATGGACAAGGAATCTAAGAAGAAGAAGAAGAAGAAGAGCAATGAATATGACTCTGATGACAAAAAGAAGAAGAAATCCTCAAAGTCCTCTTCCAAGTCTTCATCAAAGTCTTCGTCTCACAAGAGAAGCTCATCTGGCAAGGCTCATGCATTCATTGGCAAGGAGATGGATTCAGAGGAGGAGTCTGCTTCTGAGGAGGCAGAGGTGGAGTCTGAGGAGGAGTCTGACTCAGACGTGGCAAGCCTGGCTCTAGCTTCGGCATTCGTCGCCAAGTCCATCTTCAACACTGAAGACAATGGTCACGTCGCCGATGCTAAAGCCGATGATGAGCACGACTCTACTCCGACCTACTGCTTCATGGCACGAGGTGCCAAGGTAAACTCACACGATGCTTACTTTCAAACCTCCAGTGAAGATGACTCTGAGTGTGAATCCAAACCTAGCTATAAAACACTTGCTAAAATTGCAACTGAACAACAAACTGCTATGGAACACATTCAAAAGTTGCTAGACAAAAGCGATGACCTGTTGGACGAGGAAATGAATCGAACTCATTCCTTAATTGAAGGCATAAAAAATCTTCGTGTTAAGTACGAGGAACTTGAAAGTCGTTATGAAACCCTCTCAGCCACTCATGAGAATCTTTCCTACGATTATATTCAAAGGAAGCATGATCTCGAGAAACTGAGAGCGTCTCATGAAGACCTTCAAAAGGAGAACGATTCACTACTCGCTCAACAGATCAGTTCCGCTCAGGAAGACTTTGTGCCACCATGTTTAAAATGTCTTGAGCGTGATAATGCTGTCTCGATTGCTGAATGTTCTACTGCCTCTGATATTGTAATATATTCAACTAATGATGTGGTAACTAACCCCTCTATTGAGGATACCGGTACTATTGCTAATGAGAATGACAGGTTGAAGACATTTCTTGAAATTGGCGTGTACAAAAGCCTCAAAGGGCATCAGACACTATGTGATGTCCTCAAGAAGCAGATTCTGAACCAAAACCCTAGGAAAGAGGGTGTTAGTTTTGAGAGGAAAATGAACGTTGATGGTTCTTAGTGGAAGCCTGAGCAGTACCCCAAAACCACATGGGTTACAGCAAAGGCACTTTAGTGGACCCATCCACCTTATCTGGCTTCACTTATGCTAACCCCATTATCATTGATGAATCCTTTGACGTCAATTATAAGCTGTTAAAGAATCATAATGGTGAAGTGTTTGTCAGGTTTATTGGTACTAACTGCAGGAATGGGCCACCTTTGAAGAAGATCTGGGTACCTAAAAGTTGTCTTGAGAAGCTTCCCGTGAATGTCATCATGACACCACCTGGGAAGAAGACAAACCACAGACCAAAGGCTTCATATGGCCCAAAGGCTTCATACAGATAGAGGACCTCACAAGGTCACACTAACGCCAATGTTTTGTAGGGAAATTATCATTAGACTCATGAATATGAGCATGTTTCTTCTAACCGCTATGTTCACAAATCAAAGAACTTCTCTGCATATTCTTATGAGTATTATTCACGTACTGCAAAACTATTTGCTAGGGCTCCAAAGCCAAAGTTCTCAGATGCTACACTTAGACTCATTTCTTCAAAGCCACCCCTTAAGATGTGGGTGGTTAAGAAAAATTAACTTCTCTTGCAGGGAAAGGTCTCCAGCCGGAAATCAAAGACTTCTGACGCCAATGCTGGGGACCTAAAACATCTTGTGGGACGTAAGATAAAGTGCCAGAATGGTCTTACCATTTATTTCATCCCAGGGTTTCTTGACGAGCATCCTATCTTACCAAACAAGAGTATTAACTTTGATAGCATGCTTGTTCGCTATATGTTTGTGCTTCACAATACTCTTGGTGAAGCCTATTCCGCTAACTGCACTGTAATGTATGACTCCGAAAGCTACTGGGTGGATAATGGATGCACTAACCACGTGAGTGGTGATCAAAGTCTTCTCATGGATTTGACCCTGCGTCCATCTACTAAAAGCCACATCATGTTCGCTGATAGTGGTAAAAGCAAGGTATTGGACCTAGGTAGAGCTGCTATCTCAAATGATCAACACATGGATAAAGTGATGCTTTTTGAATCCCTTGGTTATTACTTAATGTCTGTCTCAATGCTTTGTGATCTGAACATGAGTGTGATATTTGGAAAATATCATTGCCTTGTGCTTATGGAAATTGACAAATCTCTAGTCTTCAAAGATTATCGAAGAGGTGATTTGTATATGGTATATTTCTCTGCAGGACCATAGCTTGCCGTATGTCTTCTAGCAAAAGCTATAGAGTGTTGGCTCTGGCATCGAAGGCTAGGACATGTGAGCATGAGGAACTTACACACTCTCGTGAAGACGAAGCATATCATTTGCATCGAGGGCTTCAAGTTCAAGAAAGATCATCTATGTGGTGCTTGTGAAGCCGGGAAGATGACTAGTGTCAAGCATCCTTCGAAGACAATCATGACTACATCACGCCACTTTGAGCTGCTTCACATGGACTTATTTGGCCCTACTCACTACTCTACCCTTACTACCACTTCACATCTCTATGGATTTGTTATTGTTGATGATTATTCAAGATACACCTGGGTGCACATAATTTCTATAACACTGTCCCTTCAACAAATCGTGGGTCCGTTGCCCAGACTGTGCACAGGCACAAGAGCAAGATCGCAGTAGCAAGGTCAGATTGGAGCGCAAGGGATCAATTCTTCAAAGAACCGGCTGCAGCACAAAAGTACCCAGACTAGCCAGAGAAGCAAGATATTGCAAAGGGAAAAACCTCCCTTACCAGGCAGGCGATCCTCGCAAGGATGGTGGTACCCCCGGAAGCAAGCCTTTGGGTCGTCCGGGCAGGCCTGCCAGGGCTTACGGAGGCAGAACCACCCCACCGCACCACCTCATCGCGACACACGTCATCGATCAGTGCGGTGTCAAGCTCCAAAGTGACTAAGTGGATGATATTCGCCACATGGCAGCCACTTCCTACAGAAAATAACTCCAAGCGACACCTATCCTACAACGTGTCAAGCAAGCAGGCGCGAAGCCATAGCTCGGCAGGGCCTGCTGGGCGATCTGTGATGTGACATTGAGCGGCGCATTTAATGCGCTCTGTCAGCCTGCAGAGTTAGGTATGATAGCACTGTTTGCTATCTAATCAGTGCATAATGACTGATTTGCCACTATGGTGACCGCTTTATCTGTAAAAGGAGGCCCAAGGTAACCGTAGAAAGGGTTGGCTAATCCACTCCCTCCGACACTCGTACGCGCATAGCCGTTTTCACCCTGAGGCAACCCTGCCAGGCGAGCATGTTGCGCTCACCACAATGTTTCCACCATAAATCCACCAAAGAAGGAGTAGGGTTTTACGCCTCACGGCGGCCCGAACCTGGGTAAAGACTGCCCGTGAGATCTCTGTCGTGCTGTTCCACGCTCCTCCGCTCTTTGTGTAACGTGTTATCCCCCCGCCGAACCAGAAAGGGACTCTTGGTCCCATAGGTGGTCGTGGTTTCCCACGACATCTTTGGCACGCCAGGTAGGGGGGTCACTTGTGTGAACCTGAAAGCGTGAGCAGCGCGTCATCTTCATCGCCATTTTCATCATCGACGGCTCCATCGACTATGGCACCCAAGAAGAAACCCGGTGCTGCAGCTCACCCATCCACATCGAAGGCTCCGCCACCCGTGGCCGCCAATGCCGCGGGGAATGCAGAGGCACACAAGGATGTGGGTGCTGCGGGGGACGCGGCCGGCATAGGCGGTGTTGTCACCACCTCCCCGCGGCCGAAGCAAGAGAGGGAGGCACCGGAGGAGAGAAGCATCAGCAACATCCCAGTGGTCATGCTCCATAAGGTAGGAATGAAGGGGTTATTCTGTCTCTACCTCTTCCCCTCGCCGAAGGGCACAACCACAGTGGTGGCACCCGGTCTGGGGCAAATCGCCACACTCCGGCCGCCCCCGCAACGGGCACGACCGCAAGGCGCGCACCTCCCCCGGAGCGGGTTGACCCAGCCACTGTGCCTTCACCGTGTCACCGTGCCATCCAACAGTGACTGGCTCGCCACAGCGAGGGTGTGACGTAGTCGCCACCGGCACCGTCATAAGTCGGGCGACGGTATGATCTACATCATGATCGCCAATGCCAAGCATCACTAAGAAGGCCATGGCGTGGCCAAGCTACTGTTTGAAATTCCCAACGGCGGCTGATCAGATGGATGAATGGAGAGCCACCATTCAGAGTCTGATTGGCTTCGCTGAGCCTGGGGACTCACAGTGAGCTGACTCGCCGTGGCCTCCCCAAGCGACGACAACGGCTCGCGCTGCTGGCCGTATGGAAGGGGTCACCCCCACGATGCAGTCCCCACCATGGCAACCAGTGCGGGAGCTGCGAAATCAAGAACCCGACGACGTCACGATGGCCTCTTCCAACCCTCGAGCACGTCCAGGAAAACGGCGAGCCCCGAAGGACAGGCGGAGGGGAGGCGCGCGCGTCGTCATCGAGCGACGCCATGATGACCACCGTCAGACCAATGGGTGCGATGGTCCCGACATCGACGAGCCTACGCTTGAGGATAGCGGGTGCCTTCCTTTCGAGGTTGGGAGCCCTGCCTTTACTCCTGAGCTGCGGCAAGTCCGTTGGCCATCCGCTCGCACGTTCAAGCCAGAGATACCCGAGAAGTATGATGGGAGGCTGAACCCGGCAGAGTTCTGGAGCATCTACACCATCGCTGTTCAAGCTGCCGGCGGAAGAGATGAGAAGGTGTCTGCCAACTAGTTCCCTTTGGCACTCAAGCACAATGTGAGGTCTTGGCTGATGCACCTGCCGGAGAACTCCATTTCATCATGGGCTGACCTGTGCCATGAGTTCATTGGCGCCTTGACGGGCGACCATCAAGAACCAGGACGGCCCAGCGACTCGGTTCTCCAACAGAAAGAAGGAGAGACTCTCCGCAATTTGCAGAGATTCAGCAGAGTCCACAGAAATATCCCATATATCCACCCGGTGGCTGTGATAGCTGCCTTCCAATCCAATGTGCGCAACCACAGAATATGTTCCAAGATGAATGTGCGGTTTCCCAAGACTATGAAGGAGCTTTACACCTTGGTGGACAAATGCACTCAGATGGAGGAGGGAAGGAAACTCCTTGGAGAGGAAGATTGCATCGACATCGACTCAGAGGATGACGATGAACCCACCAGTCAAAAGGAGAAGAACAAGAAGCACAACAAGAGGCGCAAGGATAAGGCAGTGATGACCGTCAAAGGATCGGGCATGCTTAGTACCGGCAAGAAGGCTAAGGCCGAAGCCCCCGGCAAGGAAGCTGCCGCATGCGCTGACTGCTGGGAGGCCGCGACTGCCGAGAGGGCTGGGAAAGGCGATGAGCCGTACTCCAGGATCTGTCGGACCAAAGGCCATGATCTCCAAGAGTGTCGTCTGGTTGAGCAGCTCGTCAAGAGGCAGAGGGCTGAATATAAGAAGCATGATAAGGAGAAAGGTCAGAATGGCACTAGCAGGAAGGGCCGAGGCGGTGAAGCAAATAGCCCCAGCAAGGCTTTTCGGAACCATGGAAAACTCGCCAGGGGCCAAGAGAAGGAAGTTTGCAATGATGAGAATGATGGAGGGGATGAAGAGGAAACCAGCGAGTAGGAGTTCCAGAAGGCTACTGACTCCCTGTGCATTGACGGGGGTGCATCTTTGCACTCCTCTCATCGCCAACTTAAACGGTGGGCGCGTGAGGTCAATCTCGTGGAGCCAGCGACAGAGTCTCGGAAGCCGCTCAAAAGGTCACGCACGCGCATCATCTTTGACAAAGAGGACCATCCTGACTGCACCACCGCGGTAGGGTGTTAGCCGTTGTTGGTCTCTCTAACGATTCGCAACCTCAAAGTCACAAAGATGTTGGTTGACGGCGAGGCCGGGTTCAATCAGATTTCCCCAAAGGTTATCAGCAGGCTTCAGATAGCAAAGGAAGAACTAAAGGTCACAGGCACGTTTCAAGGAGTCAATCCCGGCAGGAGTCATCCAAAGGGAAAGATCATGTTGCCAGTGACATTTGGAGAGAATTGAACTATCGGACTGAGAAGGTTGTGTTTGATGTGGTCGACCTCCCCCTGCGGTACAATGGGATCCTTGGACGCCCAGCTCTAGCAAAATTCATGGAGGCATCCCACTATGCCTACAACACTTTGAAGATGCCAGGCATGGTAGCAGTCATTTCCATTCCATCAGACGAGAAAGACGCAATCATTTGCATGGATAAGATGTACCGGGAGACAGTCGCGGCAGAGGCCATGCAGCAATAGTCCCCGCCAAGGATAGCAGGGACACCAGCAAGGAATCCGGGAAGCGTGCCTCTTCGGAGTGCGCTGCGCCTATTGATGACTTGCCGGAGAATTCAATAGTAAGAGATCCAAGGTCGCTGCACCACATGTGAAGAAGGTCCCGACAAGGCTGGCTGGCATTGATGGTACCTTCACTATCAGCGCCACCATTGATGACAAATAGGGAAGCGCGCTCATTGCCTTTTTGTGGGTGAATATAGATGTGTTTTCCTAGCAACCATCTGATATCGCCGGTGTTCCCAGGGAGGTAATCGAGCACCACCTTGCTGTCTGCCCACATGCTCGACCCATCAAGCAAAAGGTCCGAAAGCAGGCTTTGGAGAGGCAGCAGTTCATTGCCGAAGAGATTATGAAGCTTGAGGAAGCTGGTCTGGTCGGAGGAGTACTGCATCCGACATGGTTAGCAAACTCAGTGGTCATACGCAAGGCTAACGAAAAATGGAGGCTTTGCATAGATTTCACAGATCTCAACAAGGCTTGCCGGAAGGACCCATTTCCCTTGCCGCGCATCGACCAGATTGTAGACTCCACTTCAGGTTGTGATTTGCTCTCCTTTCTGGATGCATACTCTGGGTATCATCAGATCTTCATGTCCAAGGAAGACGAAGAGAAGACCTCGTTCATCACCCCATGCGGTATGTACTGCTTTCTGCGTATGCCTTTCGGGTTAAAGAGTGTCGGTCCACTTTTGCAAGAGCAGTCCAGATTGGTTTTGAACCACAGTCGCACAGAAACATTGAGTCTTATAGGCATGATATTGTGGTCAAGACCAAGGATAGATCAACCCTCATCCAGGATTTGGAGGAGACATTTGCTAATCCGCGCAAGATTAACTTGAAGCTAAATTCAGAGAAGTGTGTGTTTTGGTGTTCCCTCCGGCAAGCACCTTGGGTTCTTTGTGTCCCATCATGGGATCGAAGCCAAACCCGACAAGATCAAGGCCATCGAGCAAATCCAGGCCCCCAGGACAGTCAAAGATGTGAGGCGTCTGACAGGGTGCGTTGCCGCACTTAGCAGATTCATCTCCAAGTGTGCCGAGCGCGCCATGCCGTTCTTCAAAATTTTGAAGAAGGCAGGGCCAATGAAATGGACCCCGGAAGCAGGCATAGATTTACAAGATTTGAAGAGCTACTTGTCCTCTGTGCCCAGTTTGGTTGCCCCTAAACCACAAGAGTCGTTGCTGCTGTACTTAGCGGCAACTAATCAAGTGGTTAGTGCAGCCCTAGTGGCAGAATGGGAAGTAGGGGAAACAGAGAGTGAGCAAAGCCCGACACGACCAGATGAGGATCAGGACAAAGAAGAGCACGGCAGCAGGTGCAACCCCAAGGACACGACAAAGAAGAAAGTGGTGCAGTGCCCAGTGTACTTTGTTAGTTCCCTATTACAGGGGGCTAGATCGAGGTACTCTGGTGTGCAAAAGTTGATTTTTGGCCTCATCATGGCCTCAAGGAAACTGCGCCACTGCTTCCAAGCCCATGAGATCATGGTTGTCACCCGCTTTCCATTGCAAAGGATACTCCGAAACCCTGAGGCTACCGGCAGAATAGTGGAGTGGGCTTTGGAGTTATCCAACTTTGGCCTGAAATTTGATAGCCCATCAACAATTCAGAGTAGGGCATTGGCAGAGTTTATTGCAGAATGGACGCCAACCCCTGATGAAGAAGTATTGGAAATAGTTACCCCCGACAAGGAAGTGCCCCAAGAATGGATCATTTATTTTGATGGTGCATTCTCCCTGCAAGGTGCAGGGTCTGGCGTGCTTCTCATTGCTCCCACAGGGGAGCACTTGAAGTACGTCGTCCAGATGCATTTTCCCCTGGAGGAGGCAACCAACAATACAACAGAGTATGAAGGGCTCCTTGCCGGGCTCAGGATTGCCACAGAATTGGGAATCAAGAAGCTGATCATTCGAGGAGATTCACAACTTGTGGTGATACAAGTAAACAAGGATTACCATGTCCATTGATGGAGGCATACGTTGAGTACGTGAGAAGATTGGAGGAGCGCTTTGACAGATTGCAAACAGAGCACGTACCACGTGCGGAAAACAGCATAGCTAATCATTTGTCAAAGTGTGCTGCTCAAAAACATCCCGTGGAACCAGGAACTTTTGTTCTCCATCTTACTCAACCCTTTGTATCCCCGGCAACTATGGCCCGAAAGAGGAGGAAGTTGGACTCCCGGGGCTCCTGGTAGGGACCCTGCCGGAAACAACTCCCCATCGATTGTCGGGCTGCACTCTCCTGCCGGGCCACTGGTCCCCACTGTCGAGGAACACGCCCCCGCAGATGAGGAGGTGCCGCTAGTCCTTGTTTTCGAGCCCCAGGCTCCAACTTGGGCAGGGCACATAGTCCATTTCCTCCAAACTGAAGAACTTCCCGACGAGCAAGAGGAAGCTGAAAGAGTAGCCCGGAGGGCTAGTATGTATCAGTTTGTCAATGACACTCTATACAAAAGAAGTCCCAATGGTGTGAAATTGAAGTGCATCTACCAGGAAGAACGAAAGGAACTGCTGGCGGAAATACACAAAGGCATGTGAGGCTCCCACATTGGATCAAGGGCATTAGTTGGGAAAGCATTCCAGAAAGGATTCTATTGGCCCACAGCCCTCCAAGTGCGGTCGAGCTAGTCACCAAGTGTGAAGCCTGCCAGTTCCATTCCAAGAACATCCATCTGCTGCACAAACTCTTCAGACAATCCCTTTGTCATGGCTGTTTTTGGTCCGAGGGCCTGATATCCTCGGCCCTTTCTCGTGAGCTGTCGGGGGCCTTGAATTCTTGTTCGTTGCCATCGACAAGTTTACAAAGTGTCCGGAAGTAGATGCCGTGTGAAAGGTGACTGCTCAGTCAGCTATCAAGTTCTTGAAAGGATTGGTGTGCGGCTTCAGGGTCCCTACCTGGATCATCATCCCCGACAACGGCACCCAGTTCACGAGCCGCGCCTTCATGCAATACGTTCATGCCCTTGGAAGAAAAATCTCATTTGCCTCTGTTGCACATCCCAGAAGCAATGGACAAGCTGAGAGGGCGAACACTGAAGTGTTGCGAGGACTCAAGACAAGAACATTTGATATGCTGCAGAAGTGTGGAAGGCGATGGATCGATGAGCTGCATGTAGTTCTCCGGTCCCTCAGAACGAGACCAAACCGAGCTACCGGGCAGACTCCCTTCTCCCTAGTTTATGGGGTAGAAGCAGTTATCCCCACGGAACTCATTTACGGGTCGCCTCGAGTGCTCGCCTACGATGAAGTAGCGCAGGATCAGCACTGGCATGATGATGTTGTGCTTCTCGAGGAGAACCGTCTCTGGGCTGCTACACGTGTTGCACACTATCGGCAAGCCCTGCGTCGCTATCACAGCCACAGGGTTCATGCCCTGTGTTTTGAGGAAGGCGACCTTGTCCTTAGGTGTGTTCAGTCCGTCAAGGGTACAAACAAGTTGACGCCAAAGTGGGAAGGCCCTTACAGGGTAGTTCGAGTCACCAGACCTGGCGCAGTCCGTCTGGAGACCGGAGATGGCATTCAATTGGAAAACTCATGGAATATTGAGCATCTCCGCAAGTTCTACCCATAAGGCGCGGCTGTCGGGCTCTGCCCGGTAGCCACCCTTTTGTACAAGCCTTGCCTCAGTTGCATGTAACTCCTTGTACAGAGCCAGGTGCAGACCCTGAGGAACAGAGAAATGAATGAACCATAGGGGGGCGACAAGTTGCATGCATGCATAAGCATTTCATGAGCATCGCATGTTCATCTAGATAAGATCGCATCTGGCATCATTTCCATCTGCATAAAACTGCAGGTTCGTGCCGAGAACTTGGCCTCTAAGGGAAGCTGGAAAGATGAACCAACACTGCGATCTCCAGCAAGCCAAACAGATAAGTTCTATCTCTTGTACATACATGTTCTGTAAGCAAAGACTTGTGCATAAGAGAACCTCGTCGCTTTTTGAAACTTGGTGCTCCCATCCCTCGACTCGAATGTTGCTTCAGTCAGGATGCTCGCAGTGGCCTTTGATGAAAAAAGATTGGCGGGGGGCTGGTCCCTCATCACAATTTGTGCCTGGCAGGCTTAATTCCCTAGCAACAAAATAGAGGGTACCGGCAGGATAGCCTGCCGGGGGAAACTCGTTTATTTAAAAATATAGAGGCATTCCACCTCTGCATGGACATATACATGCACGAGTCCCCGGCAAGGTTCATCTTTTTCATTAATATGCTGATTAAACAAGTACAGACCTTACAGGACACATACATGGATTCAAGAGATTACATTATTTGAACTAAAATTTGGCAAATACCTATAGATTTAAGATTGAAAAAATATAAGTGCCCCGTAATCCCCTCTTTTCATTTTCCCTCCGCCAGGTATTGCGGTCGGAAGAGGAGAGGACAAAAGAAGCACCCAAGCAGGAACCCATCCTGGTCCCGCCACGGCCTGCCGGGCGCGGCCTGACAAGATCAGGAGTGGCGAGGCTGCGAAGGAGGGGCATGGAGAGCAGCGTGGCGGTGCCCTGGTCACCACCTTCAGGACCAGCAAGAAGCCCCGGCTTGAGCACCGGTGGAGTCATCCGCCAAACCTCAGCTGGAAGACTGCTGGAGGGGAGGCGATGGCACCAAGGGAACATCCCTCCCCGGCTATCACCTAAAGAGACTGGTGATGATGGTGTCGGGGAGGGAGGGGAAGAGCGAAAAGACGAGGAGGGAGGTCGCCAGTACGAGGCGAAGGCGTCAGTGCCATCGTACTTCGATCTGACGCCCTGCCAACCGCCTTCTCCGTCTTCCCTTGTTTTCTCTCCATCACCACCGCTCCAGAGAAACGCCATGCCCCCAGCCTGACGCCTTCCCCGGAGAAGCAGTCGAGGGCCAAGACGGCCAGGGGGCTCCGGGAGCGCCGTTCCCCACCGTGGCGAGCAGGAAGACGCACCTCCCCTCAACATCAGCCACAGATCCACCGAAAGGGGCAGTGCTGGGATTACCAACGATCCCCAGCCCGCATCTCGGGTGGATGCTACCTCTTGAGCACTGCCTTGGTTTTCCCTTGAAGAGGAAAGGGTGATGTAGCAAAGTAGCGTAAGTATTTCCATCAGTTTTTGAGAACCAAGGTATCAATCCAGTAGGAGGCCACGCACGAGTCCCTCGCACCTACACAAACAAATAAATCCTCGCAACCAACGCGATAAGGGGTTGTCAATCCCTTCACGGTCACTTACGAGAGTGAGATCTGATAGATATGATAGGATAATATTTTTGGTATTTTTATGATAAAGATGCAAAGTAAAATAAAAGGCAACGGCTATAGCTACGTGTTGGAAGATTAATATGATGGAAAATAGACCCGGGGGCCATAGGTTTCACTAGTGGCTTCTCTCGAAAGCATAAGTATTTACGGTGGGTGAACAAATTACTGTTGAGCAATTGACAGAATTGAGCATAGTTATGAGAATATCTAGGTATGATCATGTATATAGGCATCACGTCCAAGACAAGTAGACCGACTCCTGCCTGCATCTACTACTATTACTCCACACATTGACCGCTATCCAGCATGCATCTAGAGTATTAAGTTCGTAAGAACAGAGTAACGCTTTAAGCAAGATGACATGATGTAGAGGGATAAATTCATGCAATATGATAAAAACCCCATCTTGTTATCCTCGATGGCAACAATACAATACGTGCCTTGCTGCCCCTACTGTCACTGGGAAAGGACACCGCAAGATTGAACCCAAAGCTAAGCACTTCTCCCATTGCAAGAAAGATCAATCTAGTAGGCCAAACCAAACTGATAATTCGAGGAGACTTGCAAAGATAACCAATCATACATAAAAGAATCCAGAGAAGATTCAAATATTCTTCATAGATAAACTTGATCATAAACCCACAATTCATCGGTCTCAACAAACACACCGCAAAAGAAGATTACATCAAATAGATCTCCACGAGAGAGGGGGAGAACATTGTATTGAGATCCAAAAAGAGAGAAGAAGCCATCTAGCTAATAACTGTGGACCCGGAGGTCTGAGGTAAACTACTCACACATCATCGGAGAGGCTATGGTGTTGATGTAGAAGCCCTCCGTGATCGATGCCCCCTCCGGCGGAGCTCCGGAACAGGCCCCAAGATGGGATCCCATGGGTACAGAAGGTTGCGGCGGTGGAATTAGGTTTTTGGCTCCGTATCTGGTAGTTTGGGGGTACGTAGGTATATATAGGAGGAAGGAGTACGTCGGTGGAGCAACAGGGGGCCCACGAGGGTGGAGGGCACGTCTAGGGGGTAGGCGCGCCCCCTACCTCGTGCCCTCCTGGTTGATGTCTTGACGTAGGGTCCAAGTCCTCTGGATCACGTTCGTTCCAAAAATCACGTTCCCGAAGGTTTCATTCCGTTTGGACTCCGTTTGATTCTTTTTCTGCGAAACTCTGAAATAGGCAAAAAAACAGCAATTCTGGGCTGGGCCTGCGGTTAATAGGTTAGTCCCAAAAATAATATAAAAGTGAATAATAAAGCCCAATAATGTCCAAAACAGAATATAATATAGCATGGAACAATCAAAAATTATAGATACGTTGGAGACGTATCAGTGGACATCGAGGGCGGCAAGAACCTGGTCGCCGGGCTAACAAGCGGCAGTAGCTCAAGGCAAGATGCCGCATTTCCTAACGGACGATCGACCCTGGTAGAAGAGACAAGCATTTCGTCGCAATGGGGAAGCTTGATATCTCCCACACCACGGATGACTCGTCCGCCGCGTCTTCTCCGGGCTTGGACCCGACTCACTCCCCAAGCATCAACAAGAGCATTCGTTGTCGCCAACCTCAAGCTACTGCCTCGGGCTTGGCCCGAGACCCTTCTCTTCAGCATAACCAGCAGAAAGCAGAGGATGGGGAGAAGGGATGCGAGGATGAATGCCTCCGCTCTTCCCCCGCCCCTCCTTTTATAGGCGGGTCAGGGAAGAGAGCTGATCCCTCAACAAGTAACCGCCACCCTCCTCCACCAATTCAAGATGACCGGGCCCCTGCCTTGATGCTCTCCCGCACCACGTGCCTCCGTTACCCACCCCGCATGATGCATGCAGCATCCGTGGCTGAGGATAAGGGCGTGGTGGGAGAGTGCCCGTGCGTTAAAGTCATTCACGGGCCATTACAAGAGTGGCCCCACCACGATTGGCTTTACGAGACGCGCGGGAAAACCGGAAACTGGCCCGGACTCTAGTTAATGAAGAAGCAAAGAAGATCTCAAGGGGCCAGCCGCTTCCACGCCCCTGGTTGTGCACTTGTTAGGGCCTACCCTGACGACGCCCGACAACACGTTCGGGCCAGGCCTGGGGGCTTCTGTCGGTGCAACAAAACCTGGGTCCGTTGCACAGACTGTGCACAGGCACGAGAGCAAGATCGCAGCACCAAGGTCAGATTGGAGCGCAAGGGATCAGTTCTTCAAAGAGCCGACATGCAGCACAAAAGGACCAAGACTAGCCAGAGAAGCAAGATATTGCAAAAGGAAAAACCTCCCTTACTGGGCAGGCAAGCCTGGCAAGGATGGGGGTACCCATGGAAGCAAGCCTTCGGGTCATCCTGGCAGGCCTGTCGGGGCTTATGGAGGCAGAACCACCCCACCACACCACCTCATCGCGACGCACGTCATCGATCAGTGCGGTGTCAAGCTCCAAAGTGACTAAGTGGCTGCTATTCGCCACATGGCAGCCACTTCCTACAGAAAATACCTCCAAGCGACACCCATCCTACAACGTGTCAAGCAAGCAGGCGCGAAGCTGGCGAAACAGCCCGGCAGGGCCTGCTGAGCGAGCTCTGATGTGACGTTGAGCCCCGCATTTAATGCGCTCTGTCAGCCTACAGAGTTAGGTATGATAGCATTGTTTGCTATCTAATCAGTGCATAATGACTGATTTGCCACTATGGTGACCCCTTTATCTATAAAAGGAGGCCCATGGCAACCGTTGAAAGGGTTGGCTAGTCCACTCCCTCAGACACTCATACACGCATAGCCGTTTTCACCCGAGGCAACCCAGTCAGGAGAGAATGTTGCGTTCACAACCATCAATCCACCAAAGTAGGAGTAGTGTTTTACGCCTGACGGCGGCCCGAACCTGGGTAAAGACTGCCCGTGTGATATCTGTCATGCTGTTCCACGCTCCTTCGCTCTTTATGCAACGCGCTATCCCCCCGCCGAACCAGGAAGGGGCTCTTGGTCCCATAGGTGGTCGTGGTTTCCCACGACAGAGACTGAAGTGCAGGATGTCTTCAGACGCTTCGCCAATCGTTCCATGACCAACTATGGCTTCAAGATCAAGCACATCAGGAGTGACAATGGCACAGAATTCTAGAACACCGGCCTCGACACTTATTTTGATACATTGGGCATCACACAATGGCACAGAGTTCTCTGCTCCAGACACACCTCAGCAGAATGGCATCGTGGAGCACAAGAACAGAACCCTTATTGAGATGGCATGCACGATGCTTGATGAGTACAAGAATCCAAGAAAGTTCTGGCCTGAAGCCATTGATACTGCTAGCCACATCATCAACAGAGTTTATCTTCATAAGTTCTTGAAGAAGACATCCTATGAACTCCTGACTGGTAAGAAGCCAAACATTAGCTATTTCAAGGACTTTGGTGCCAGGTGCTAGATCAAGGATCCACATCACACTTCAAAATTTGCACCGAAAGCACATGAAGGTTTTATGCTTGGTTACAGAAAGGACTCGCACACCTACAGAGTCTTCAACCTCTTTCACTATAAAGTGGTTGAAACTGTAGATGCGTGGTTCGATGAGACTAATGGCTCGCAAAGAGAGCACCTTCCAAATGTGCTAGATGAAGCTTCTCCTAGTGAATCTATCAAGCGTATGGGTACTGGAGAAATCATACCCACGGAGGCTAAAGAAGAAATCATCATTTCAACACCTACTCAACATGAAGACGTGCTCAGTCTGAAGACAATGCTGAAGCTGAAGATGACAATCAACAAGAGCAAAGTCTTCGCCCAGCCCATCCTCGCGTGGCCAATGAAGTACAGATTGAGAAGATCATCGATAGTATCAATGCACCTGGTCCTCTCACTCGTTCAAAAGCAACACAGCTAGCAACCTCTGTATATGAACCCAAGAAAGTTGATGAAGCCTTCATGGAACCTGGATGGATTCAAGCTATGCAAGAAGAGCTTCAACAGTTTGAGCTGAATAATGTCTGGGAGCTAGTTAAATGTCCTGATCCTCGCAAGCGCAATATTATTGGCACCAAATGGATCTATCGCAACAAGCACGATGAGCATGGTCAAGTTGTCAGAAACAAGGCTTGTCTCGTTGCTCAAGGTTACACACAAGTTGAAGGAATTGACTTTGATAAAACCTTTGCTCCTGTGGCTAGGCTTGAAGCCATTCGTATACAGCTAGCCTATGCTAACCACAACAACATTCTTCTGTACCAAATGGATGTGAAGAGTGCCTTCCTCAACGGCAAAATTAAAGAAGAAGTATATGTTGCCCAACCTCCTGGTTTTGAAGATCCAAAGCGTCCTGATATAGTCTACAAACTTAACAAGGCATTGTATGGCCTCAAACAAGCTCCTCATGCTTGGTATGACACGCTTAAAGACTTCCTGAAGAGAAAAGGCTTCAAACCTGGTTCGCTAGATCCCACTCTCTTCACGAAGACATATAATGGAGAACTGTTTGTATGCCAAATCTATGTGGATGACATTATCTTTGGATGCACAAATAAAAGATACCGTGATGAGTTTGGGCATATGATGCAAGAGCAATATCAGATGTCCATGATGGGAGAGCTGAAATTCTTTCTTGGTCTTCAAATCCGTCAATAGAGAAATGGCATCTTCATATCAGAAGAAAAATACCACAAAGATTGCCTGAAGAAGTTTGGAACGCAAGACTGCAAAGGGTACACGACGCCAATGACAACGAAAGGCCAATTGGGTCCCGACGACAATGGTAAAGAGTTCAATCAAAAGGTATACCACTTCATGATTGGTTCTTTATTGTACTTATGTGCATCTAGGCCAGATATAATGCTTAGCGTTTGCATGTGTGCCCGATTCCAAGCGGCACCAAAGTAATCGCATCACCTCGCAGTGAAGCGAATACTTCGATATTTGGCTCACACCCCAACGCTAGGATTATGGTATCCAAAGGGCTCAGAGTTTGATCTAGTTGGATTCTCATATGTTGCTTATGCTGGTGACAAGGTTGATCGCAAGTCCACATCAGGCACATGTCACTTTCTTGGACGATCTCTTGCCTGTTGGTATTCAAAGAAGCAGAACTATGTATCACTCTCCACTGCTGAATCTGAATACATTGTTGTTGGATCTTGCCGCGCTCAGCTTCTCTAGATGAAGCAAACTCTCAAGGATTATGGCATCAACATGAAGCATGTGCCCCTCTACTGCAACAATGAAAGCACCATCAAGATCGCTAACAATCTAGTTCAACACTCGAAGATAAAGCACATTCAGACCCGTCATCAATTTTTCAGAGATCACGTTATGAAGGAAGAGATTGATATCATTCATGTCAACACTAAAGAGCAATTGACAGATATCTTCACAAAGCCCTTGGATGAGAAAAGGTTTTGCAAGCTGCGGTGTGAGCTAAATATCTTAGAATGGACACACATCCTAAAGCTTATGCATATTGATGACTTAGGTGCGCAACATGCGAAGTAACGTATATGTTCAATTCATGAAGACTTACCCTCTGAGTGTGAACACATTAATGTGGAATTTGACTTTGGAGTGCCACGATAATTATGCGCCATGTCTGGGTCTAATATTTCCTGTACGGTGGGTAACACCGCCGCCAACCTTTCTTGAATATTTTCATTTGGCATCTTCATTGCTTTATCTTCATAACTGGTTTGCCTTCAACATTGGTTCGACTTCATTCGTTTATCTTCGCAATGTTGATTTTGTCTTCACTGATATATATACATATGTCTTTTGTCCTCTACAACATTCACTTATAGCCATGTTTTCAAGTTGCCATTTTCTGCACTAAGTGAATGTGATCGGACCCTAACCCCTTCTGTGCTTTTCCCTCAAATTCTCTCCATCTCCTCATATGCATTCTGTTGACACGTGTCGAATGTCTTCACTATATCCTTGTCAGCCGAAGATACAAAGACACACATTTGAAACCGCTTTTAATGTTTTTATCCTTTTTGCCTGAATACTGGAGAAGCCGGAACGACCACCCGACAAACCAGGCATGTGTGGGGTCGTGGCTCAACCTTGAATAAGTTGCATGCCTGCCACGTGTCCTTCAGATGTGAACCGCCAGCAACACCTGTGTAATTGCACTGCACCGCCCCTCCTCCTTATAAATACTTCCCCTGCACGGTCATTATCTCTTCTCCGCTCGCCATCTCGCTCAAACCCTAGCGCCACCGCTAGCATTAGTCGATGCTGGAGACGAAGCGCTTTGCTGCCGCGACCTCTCTGACGTCGTCTTTACGCCGGCCGCGGACATCGTCTTATCTGCCGCCGCCGTAGGTATCTTCCGCCGCCAAGTTAGGGCGCGGGAGATTGGACTGCTTGGTCTCCAACTTTCCCATCTAGCAATTCTTCGTGCGGTAAATATGAGCCCCTTTTATCATTTATTCGATCCATTAAAATCTTCACATATTCCAAAAGTTGTTTCTACACTTCCAAATCTATATATTTCTGTTTCTGCAATCTCATAACCTGCAAATACGTTCACTTATGCATTGCAACTAGTTAGATTCCTCACTTGTACTTATTCATGGATTCGTACAAATCTGGAACCAACTCACATCGATAAGTGAATGTCTTCGCGCTATGAGGTCAATGTCTTCAAACTGGTTTATCTTCAAAATCTTCTGAGAATGCATATGACCTCTTCCCCTTCCCTCGCATCTCTAATGCTGTCACAGGTACAGTTCCGTGGGAGAATCCCTTGGTTCTCATAGTCTGCATTCATTTGCAGAGTTCTTACAACATCACATTGAATCACCTGAAGCCAGCTCTTGTCTGACAAGCAGATTGAAGCCAAACACTGTTGTGAAGCCTTTCAATTTGAATCCAATGGCAACAAGCAAATCTGCAAAGAAGGGTGGCAGACAGCATCGTGAAAACATTGCTTTGGACCTGCCCCCTGATCTCTATGAGCAATACAAGCCTGATCCAGATGAATCTTACACTCAGCGCAAATCCAGGGTCCAATGGATTCGCAGACATTGGGCAGAGGAATGGTTCAAATACCACTTAGTTACTCCTAAGTATGCTAAGAAGAATGTTGTGAGGCCTCCATGGGCCGATATTGTATACAGGAAGCTTATCCCCAAGACGAGGGCTGAAGCCATTGCACAGGGCTTCTATCCTTGCATGGTCAGAGGTCCTCAGCCTAAAGATGTCGACCCATCCAGTCTCTGATGGTGTCGCGAAGATGAATTGTTTGAACAAAATCTTCAGTTTGCACGGGCTTCTGCATTGCAGGACAAGAACGACCTGGGGATTGATTTCAACCCTGGTCCAGCTACTCCAAGGCCAGATGGCAGTCGTGAGCCAATCATAAAATCATTGGCCCCTTCAATAGCTTCGATGGGCTTCTCTCCCACATTGTTGCACAAAGGGCCACTGTCAAAGAGGCTACTAGAGAAGAGGAGCATGAGGATGATCCTGGGCCTCCGAAGCCAAAGAAGAAGTCTAAGGCTTCAAAATCTTCTGTAGCTCCAAAAGCTTCAAGAGTGGAGCCATTGCAATTTGCACCTCCTGGATCTAGTGTGTAGTCTGAGGATCAATCCCGCATCTCCAAGAAGTCCAAGAATCCCAAGAAGATTTCTGGACATGACCTCACTCCAGCTAGCATCTTCTGAAATGTAGAGAATACTAGAAATATCTCTAGTGATGAAGATCTTGCTGATGATCCTCCGGGATTGCTTATTGAGACCAAGCAAGAGGCCGATATCTCAAGGATTTGCCTCTCTTTGATGCAGATATTCTCAACAATTTCATCAATGAATGGTTTGAAGATCCCACTCTCACCATTGATGATCTGCAGCTGCCCATAGACATCAGTGTCACATTTCAGGGCCGCATAGCCAAGGAACTTGCGATAGCTCAGAAGATTGTTGAGCTGAAAAACAAAATTGACTATGAGAAGGCCCATTTCAAGAAGCATATGGCAAAGCTCAGTGTCGTTGATGTTCAGAACTTCAAGCAAATGATGATTGACCTCAAGGCTCAGTTAAAAAAGAAACGTGGGGAAGCCAAAGGCTCTCGTGAGCGCATGCAGTACTATGTTGAGAAATGCGTCCAGGCTCACAATGAGGTTATGAAGAGAAAGTCTCTTGGGTGTCCAGACATTGACCCCAAGCTGGCTGCCAAGAAGAAGAGGAAGCCTGTTGAAGTTGAACTCGAAGCCCCAAGGCAGGAAAGACCAAGCATTATCTTCCCTACCAGTATGACTGGCTCCAAGCCAAAGGTCCCTTCAGCAGCTTCTGAGCAGACGAAGACTAAGCTGGCTGAGGCCGAAGCCAAGAAGTGGAAGCACCATGATACTTCTAATGCTGCTCCCTCCAAGAAGAAGCTGAAGATAATGTCTTCAAAGTCTTCACGCAAAGAACGTGCTGCTCCCCAAGAACCATTGCTTGTTGAGCCTATTTTAGTTGCCCTGCCTGCTTCCACCAACCGTGAGCGTCGTCTCATTGTGCATGAGCCTCCTTCCACAGAGGGTCATGAGTGTAAAGATATTCCAGCTGCTGACTCCACCGCAGCTGAAGACATTGGTCATGAAGACAATGTCGAAGATGATGAAGTCCTTCCTCAGATCCTGTCCAACCCGATATCATCGCCTGCTCCTACGAGCAGTGAACTGATAAGCATTAGCGGTCCCATGACGCCAATCGCACAAGATGAATTCTGGGAAGAGCAACACCCCAACTCCCCACTGCATGAAGTTATTCCTCGCACTCCACCGTCCCATGTCACCACTCCGGTGCTTGCAACACCGCAAGAGACTCCCAAAGACATGGAGAAGACCACTCCTTCACCACAGGCATCGCCATCTTTCCGAAGGCTTCGCAGAGGCCCTAGGGCCTCGGTCTCCATGTCGAGCATTCCTGAAGAGGATGTGCATACCACCAGCTCAGTAGCACATCAAGTGTTCCATGAATCCATCCCTTCAGCAACTCCAAATGAGTCTGAAGCCAAAAAGGCTGACGATATTCCGGCTGCATCAGCCGATGACAAGGAAGAAGAAGACTGTGAAGTTATTCCCCTACAGGTGGTCCAGTTGTTAAAGCAGAAGTTATTGTGCCAGATCCCCCAGTCCATGAAGCCACTGAAGTTGAGGCAAACGCGGCTGCCACCATCACCACTGATGAAGCCAAGGACGTTGTCATGGCTGAAGACAATGTGCAGCCCGAAGTCAATGATGCCACGGAAGACAATGCACAGCCATACACCTCGGATGAGGCTGTTCCTACCCCTGTGCCTCACACCATGGACCGCACGTTCTATCATGGTGAGCTTGTTACTGTCAAGTGGCCAATCTTGACACCTCCAACTGCTCCTAGTCCCCAATATCATGTGGAGCAAAGGCCTCAAACGCAGAAGCCAAACCCAGGCTGTCAAGGCTTCCAAGTGCTATCACCACACAAGGCTCCTTCAGTGTGCTAAGCTTCAGAGAGCACAACACTTTCTTCGACAAGGATAGAAACCCCTTCAGGAAGCCAAAGATCTCATCTGACAAGTTGTGGAGCCACCAGCAAAGGAGCTACTACTCTTGCATTCTCTACAATCAAGATACGATTTTTCCTCACAAGCGTCTTGACTGTGATGCCATTGCTGGGCTGCCATGCCTAGAAGAAGCCCTTGATTGCTTCTTTGAAGTTGGTCTGCTCCCATTTGTCATTGACAAGGAGCACTGGAATGAAGAGCTTCTTCTACAAATCTATGCCACTCTACACATATCAGGCTACAACAGGGATCCGAAGACATGAGTCCTTGAGTGGATGACAGGGGATATCCATCATGAAGCCAAAGCTCAAGATATCATCAAGCTCACTTCCCTGCCCACTCCTGGTGATCTGTATGAGCCAGGTTGTCAGTGCCATGTGCAAGAATTGCAGAGTGTCTTCCAGAAGCCTGATCCCAATATGAGTCAAATGCTCAGTATGATGAAGCCTTTGCCAATTGATGCTGAATACCCCAAGTACCTGCCCCACACCATATATCACATTCTGAGGCGTACTCTGTGGCCTATCAAAGGGCATTCTCCTAACGCCAAGCTTGAAGGCACCATGAAGACGTTGGTCTTCTACATCATCAACGTCATCAGGTTCAACACTCAAGACTTCTTCATCTGACAGTTGGCACCTTCTGGCATTGATCTATTTGGCATCAAGTTTTATGCTCCATGGGTCATACGGCTGATAAAGCTTCACTCAACCATCAACTATCAAGATTCAACGCGCAACCATGTTGTATTCTTGCCTAAAGTGGACATGTCTCATGAAGCTACTTATCCTGTGCCTGCCAAGGAGACAATACACGAAGATAATGCCGCCTTTCAAAGCTTCACTCAACCTATTGAAGGTGTTCATGTGCCGAATCCTCATGCTCCTTCTGGTCCTCTTGCTAGTCAGCTTCGTCTGTCGCATCATGCAAACACTGATGCAACAACTAGCAAGGTGTCTCGAAGGTCTCACAAGAGTGCTCGTGTCCTGAATGACAAAGAGCTTCTTGTATCACTTCACCAAAAGCAGGATAGGCATCATGACTGGCTGAAGCGCCAGATGCAGAGTCTTCTTGTTGATGTCAATCATATACGCAACCTTGCAACCAAGAACTCATTTGTTGTGCATGAAGCCTGTCGGCGGTGCTCCAAGAGCCTCACAATGCTCTATTCTGAAGACGATCTTCGAGCAGATGGCTTCACTGAACTTTTCAAGATCGACTCCAGGCCTCCCTAATCACCAAGCTGGCGTCCAACTCCTTCCCTTGAAGATTCTGTGTAGCGATCAGACCAAAAACAGTCTGTGCTGCTGTGCACCAGTGTCATCCCTGGATCAGTAATGCTGACACGCACAGTACAAATGGAGGATTTATAACAGAGTAGCAATCACACACTTATTACAATGAATATCTCAAAAGAGAATAAGTATGATAAATATGGCTTAAGGCCATCTAATACGATAACAGCGGAAGACTTGGAAGATAAGTGAGTCCATCAACTCCAACGGCATCACTGAGTATAAGACCACGACCTAAAGGCACCTTACTCGTCGTCTGAAAAGTCTGCAACATGAAACGTTGCAGCCCGAAAACGGGTCAGCACATGGAATATGCTGGCAAAGTAACACATATAGAGTAATGAACATAATAATACTATACTACATGCATATATGGCTGGTAGAAAGCTCTATGGTTACAGTTTTGCGGAAAGCCAGTTTTTCCCTACTACAAAGGAATAAATTTTATTTAACTATCATAGTGGTTGTTAAACATTGAGATGGTTGACAGCATCTCAATCCCAATTAAGTATCATCATTAACCCAACAATATTAATTAAAGTAACATGGTGATGTGATTCACATGATAATCCAAGTACTAGATACTCAAGATGTCCATAACCGGGGACACGGCTAACCATGATTAGTTTATACACTCTGCAGAGGTTTCTGCACTTTTGCCACAAGACTCGATCGCCTCCGCTGGATTCTCGCACTACATGATGTTTGAGAAACGGATGACCGAGACATAGTCAGAAGCGTTTGCACCTTACGATGTGATAGACCGTACCACCTACATCCCCTACATCTGCTAGTCTACCACTGTAAGAGTTCACACAACTTAATCAACTATGCTAGAGCCCATAATAGCTTGCGGGTGCACACAGAAGTTTCTAGCATGAAAAATCTCATGATCCCTTTGAACCTGGGTGGCGGTCCAAAAGAAAACAGGCAATCCTGGAATACCCAGGTACCTCAATCCACCCAGATGTGAGTTTTAGTTGCCACCTTAAGTAAACCGTTAATTAACAATCTCACATCTGTAGTGAATATCTCTCAAACCCAATCCACGTCTACAAGCATAGCATAGCAATATAGGCAAACGTAGAAGTAACTCCCAAGGGTTTGATAATGGAAAAGGTGATAGGTACTACCTCATCTACTTCCCAATTCCCACAGTTTAATTAGATCCTAACCATGCAATTGTTTGAGAGTTGATCTAATGCAATAAAACTGGGTAGTAAAAGAAGTATGATCAAAGTGTTACTTGCCTTGCTGATGATCCGTGAAACCTAGAGATTCGAAGTAGCAAGCGGCGCACTCCGGGTACTCTATCGCAAACAAACAAGCAAACAATAAGCACTCATCTAATGCACAAGTAAAACTCAAATAAAGACCTAACCAGAAAGTTCAACTTAAGAACTCCTGTTTGAAAAAAGAATCAAATCAAACGAAGCAACGAAAGTCAAACGGCGAAAGAAACAAGCTTAGTTTACTAATCTGGATCTAAGTCAAATTTTACAGTAGCAAAAACTTGTTTGAGTAGGTTAAACGGAAAGAGAATTTCGAGACGAAACTCTAGGCACTTGAATCGCCTGATTCCGATAAACGAGCGAAGAGTTAAACCAGAACGAAAATCTGATCAGAAATCGCGATCTGAAATAATCGCAGAAAATCCGACGAAAAAGAAAACTGACGAACAGTTAAACGAACGGATGTTCGTTAACAGCGTCAAACCGACGAACACGTTCGTTAAAATGAACGGAACGGTGAACGTTCACTAGATAATTAAACCGAAGAAAAAAATAAAATAAATAAAACCGAACTAAAAAATAAATCGAACTAATAAAAAAACCAAACAGTTTTTAAAAAAAACCGAACGGCGGCTGCGGCTACCTTGTCAGGGCAACTCCGGCGGGGCTCGGGACGGGCTCCGACGGGGCTCCGGCGGGTCGGCGTGGTGCGGGCGTCAGCGGGGGCGATGAACGGGGC